>NC_091128.1:166671243-166778743 GCF_040183065.1 Periplaneta americana
TTGATCTTTAACGGAGTCAGAACTTGCCAATTTTTATTCTGAAATAACATTCTTTTCCGAACAATTAAAATGGAGAAACACAGTTCTAATGGTAAAATAATACTTTATTGACACCAGTTTGATTGACTATTTAGCAATGCACTCTGGTGTTTACATTAGTAACTAATTATCAGTTGAAAGCGAAAGGCGAGTAATTTTAAATCCATGGGGAGATTAAAATATAATCTAACAGTCTTACTAATAAAAACTCTATATACAGACGTTTAACTGTCTTATACTTATTCAATGAGTAGCTCGTTTATAAGTCGTGTGTAAATTCCTTACTAATAATCACTACATACGTCGTGTATAACAGTATGACTGTTACACAGCTACGTCATAGTTTCGTCATTACTTCGTTACGAAAGGTAATAGAATATCTGAGGTTCTCTATTGCATCCGGTAGAGCGCTCTAGTGTGGCGTGTTAAATATCGATAGTACAACTGGCTCTAATCGATTACCACACTACATTTTGGTCAAAGAGTACAAGCTACAGCAATATTATTCTAATAATTCTATGATCTTTGGTTTGTTCTTCTGTGGTTACAAGGTAAACATCGTCATAAAATGACAGTCGATACGAACAGCTGTTAGAGAGGCGGCCATTTTTTCGCTATATACAACGCTTAAACAAGGGGTTTCGTGTATATAACTACTGCAAAGCAATTCCCATTGTATAGTTACAGCCTGTTTATACGTCCATAGCTTATTCACGGTTTATTAGTAACGTTTTCTGTCTCAACTCTGCATAAGTCTCGTATAAAAACTATACACTGTTTATTAGTAAGACTGTAAGTCCAATAATGGTTACTGATTTTTGGACCAACCCATATTCTATTACAGGTTGATTCACGAGGATTTACCGTCACTTACGGAGCTTTTTCTGAAGGCATTCTGAGTAAAAAATGTCATATAAACATTTGTCCTAATCTCAATATTTTCAAAGTTACATTAATTTGAAGTTTTTAGTAAAATACCTTTTTTCTTTAGTTTTACGGGTAAACAAATATTACAAATAGAGAATGAACTATTCAGAAGTATCATTTCCTTAACTGGCTAGTGTTCTGAAGCTAAAAATGTGTTGTTAATTGTTTTGCACAAATTTTATTTTTTAATTTTAACTAAAAATGACGTCATTCTTACACACTTATCACAAAAATTGTTACAAATCATACAACTTTAGGAACTTGATGCTTTACAGTTTAATTATGCATCCTAATGTACAGTCTTAAAGAATTTACAAGAGTGGCGTGATTTGTAACAAATATTGTGATAAATGCGGAAGAAAATGTAATTTGTAGTTAAAAATCGAAACATTTCTGTACGAAGCAACACATTTTTAGCTTCAGAATACTATATTATTTTAATGTACCGAAGTACATATGATATTTCCATGCAGATATTCTGCGTGTATGATGACGCAGAAAATTTGCATGGAAATATCATATGTACTTCGGTACATTAAAATAATATATATGATATGCGAAAATCACTTCGTGATTTAAGACGGCGCTTATTCCGTCGGATCCCGGCCAACTAGTCACTCATATCGAGTGCACCTCAGCACATGTGTGGACTTCGGTCCTGCGTTCATAGACATCTATGACGTAGTGCAGAGGGCGGCCACTAGAGGGAACCCAAGAGTTGGAGCTTAATCTGAGACGATTCTAACCGGCGTCGGAGTTGTATCCGGTGTGGCTTAGTGGATAAAGCATCAGCACGTAGAGCTGAAAACCCGGGTTCAAATCCCGGCGCCGGAGAGAATTTTTCTCCGTTCCATTACTCTTTCTTTGTATTGTTTCAGAATACTAGCTAATTAAAGAAATAATACTCCTGAATAGTTCATTCTTTACCTGTAATATTCTTTTATCCTTAAAACTCAAGAATAATTGTATTTTACAAACAAATTCAAGTTCGTGTAATTCTGATAATATTGAGATTAGGACAAATCTTTATATAAAATTTTTTGGCTAAGGATGTCTTCAGAAAAAGCTCCGTAAGGGGCGCTAAATCCTCGTGAATCATTCTGTAATTATATAGCTACACTTCTGAAAATTTCAGGCTACAATACGAGATATAATATAACAGCTTCCATATCACATTTATGTAAATATATCAGAGAAAAAATGAAGGTTACAAAATTTAAATATGTCCCAAGACCGTAATATTTAAAGGAACGCTATTCTTTTCGGCAAGAGTGTCATCTGTTAATTTTAAGTTTATGCGATTAAATTTCTTTGAAATCTGAAATGTAGGAAAAGAGAAAATTGTAGCATTGCATGACATGTATTGTAATGAAATGAAAATGTATTTTTGTATATAGTTTTCAAGAAGTAAAGCAATATAGGTGTATCACTACTTCTAGTACATGTTTAAAGAGTAGAAAGAGATTATAATGAAGACAAAAATATGTAGTTGTATTAGAACCTAAACTATGACGATAAAATGTAGGCTTAGTTATATTTCTACAAGTTTCGCAATGCTTAACAACCAACTTCTCTTAAAGGGATGATTGTAAGCCTATATGCAGGAACGTTTAGAATGCACTCGATAAGCGACAATACTCTTATGTGACAACAATGTTAATGTTATGTTTTATTTAACGACGCTCGCAACTACCGAGGTTATATCAGAGTCGCCGGTGTGCAGGAATTTTGTCCCGCAGGAGTTTTTTTTACATGCCAGTACATCTATTGACATGAGCTGTCGCATTTAAGCACACTTAAATGCCATCGACGTGGCCCGGGATCGAACCCGAACCTAGGACATAGACGGCCAGCGCTATACCAAGAGCGCCAACCAGGCCGACGCAATACATAAATCAGATTACTTTTTTATTTCTGTAAAACTTAGCAGTTGATACAGATGATCACTAACCTAACTCGTAAAAAAGCTACGTTTCACAACCAGTGGTTGACGTGTCAATTTATCTCAATCTTCAATCGAATGGGTGCTTGCAAAAATGAGCTAATCATCATTTAATGGATAAAAATTTAATTTTGAATCCCTGTATGGACAAAAATAATAATGCAAATGAGATCTTATTAATTTAATAACAAAAATATTCATGCAGAAGAAATAATATCTTCTTTATTTAATAACAAAAATATTCATGCAAAAGAAATAATATCTTCTTTACTTAATAACATAAATATTATTGCACAAGAAATAATATCTTCTTTATTTAATAACAAAAATATTCATGCAGAAGAAATAATATCTTCTTTATATAATAGCAAAAATATTCATGCAAAAGAAATAATATCTTCTTTACTTAATAACAAAAATATTATTGCACAAGAAATAATATCTTCTTTATTTAATAACAAAAATATTCATGCAGAAGAAATAATATCTTCTTTATTTTATAACAAAAATATTCATGCAAAAGAAATAATATCTTCTTTATTTAATAACAAAAATATTATTGCACAAGAAATAATATCTTTTTTATATAATAGCAAAAATATTCATGCAAAAGAAATAATATCTTCTTTATTTAATAACAAAAATAATATTGCACAAGAAATAATATCTTCTTTATATAATAGCAAAAATATTCATGCAAAAGAAATAATATCTTCTTTATTTAATAGCAAAAAACATTCATGCAAAAGAAATAATATCTTCTTTATTTAATAATAAAAATATTATTGCACAAGAAATAATATCTTCTTTATATAATAGCAAAAATATTCATGCAAAAGAAATAATATCTTCTTTATTTAATAACAAAAATATTATTGCACAAGAAATAATATCTTCTTTATATAATAGCAAAAATATTCATGCAAAAGAAATAATATCTTCTTTATTTAATTACAAAAATATTATTGCACAAGAAATAATATCTTCTTTATTTAATAGCAAAAATAGTCACGCAAAAGAAATAATATCTTCTTTATTTAATAAAAAAAACATTCATGCAAAAGAAATAATATCTTCTTTATTTAATAGCAAAACTATTATTGCAAAAGAAATAATATCTTCTTTATTTAATAGCAAAACTATTATTGCAAAAGAAATAATATCTTCTTTATTTAATAAAAAAAACATTCATGCAAAAGAAATAATATCTTCTTTATTTAATAGCAAAACTATTATTGCAAAAGAAATAATATCTTCTTTATTTAATAGCAAAACTATTATTGCAAAAGAAATAATATCTTCTTTATTTAATAAAAAAAACATTCATGCAAAAGAAATAATATCTTCTTTATTTAATAGCAAAACTATTATTGCAAAAGAAATAATATCTTCTTTATTTAATAGCAAAACTATTATTGCACTACAGAAATAAAATCTTCGTTAGTTAATAACAAAAATATTATTGCACAACAAATAATATCTTCTTTATTTAATAGCAAAACTATTATTGCAAAAGAATTAATATCTTTATTTAATAACAAAAATATTATTGGAGAAGAAATAATATCTTCTTCATTTAATAACAAAAATATTATTGCACAAGAAATAATATCTTCTTTATTTAATAACAAAAATATTCATGCAAAAGAAATAATATCTTCTTTATTTAATAGCAAAAATATTCATGCAAAAGAAATAATATCTTCTTTATTTAATAGCAAAAATATTCATGCAAAATAAATACTTTCTTCATTTAATAACAAAAATATTCATGCAACAGAAATAATATCTTCTTTATTTAATAAAAATATTCATGCAAAAGAAATAATATCTTCTTTATTTAACAAAAATATTAATGCAACAGAAATAATATCTTCTTTATTTAGTAACAAAAATATTCATGCAAAAGAAATAATATCTTCTTGAATTTAACAACAAAAATATTCATACAAAATAAATAAAATCTTCTTTATTTAGTAACAAAAATATTCATGCAAAAGAAATACCTCCTTTATTTAATAACAAAAATATTCATGCAAAAGAAATATGTCTTTCATTTGTTAAATTCAAAATTTCAATCTTTTCTCCATCATTACCAAATGATGGTAGGTCGTTTTTGCAGCACGCATTCAATTTGTACATGATGCTAATTGAAGGGTTGAAAGTCTGAAGTTTGTAGTTGAGCAACTGTCCACAAACATAGAGGTTAAGTTTTACTTCATCTCAGCAGTTGATACAACTACACAACAATTGAACACGTGCTTTCATGTCAATATATGCCATGCTTTATCTGTGGATGTTAATTGAAGAGGTTAAGTACCTTGCGTTACCAAGCATTATTTATAAATAGGATGGATTGACAATTGAGTGACGTTTATAGTGCAATGATATGCAAGCAATATTCTATACAGCAATCGGCTTAATTACAATTTATAAGTGAGTGAAAATCTACACGTCTGACTCTGCAGTTGATACAACAGATCAGTTATCGAACTTTTAAGGAAACTATGTCTTGTAACTGATGTGTCAATATATACCGAATATTAACTAGAAGAGAATATTTTAATTTGAGTTCTTTAAACATCGTACATAAACAACAAGAGTTGATCTCTAATAGATTTCTGTAGTTGACACAAAATCCTAACATGCATGCCAATATTTGTCATGCTTTAAATCTTGCGTTGTAGGAAATTAGAAACAAGCAAATGGAATTGATTAAGTGTTCTAATATTGAATATGAATGAGAGATATCGCCTCCAGCATTCGTCCAACAAGCAGACTGTTTTCATTCTAATTTTATTGATTTATGAGAATTATTTCATAGTCTGAATATTGTCCACCATTCGTTTAACAACTGGCCTTCTATGCCCAAGGTTGCGGGTTCGATCCCGGGCCAGGCCGATGGCATTTAAGTGTGCTTAAATGCGACAGGCTCATGTCAGTAGATTTACTGGCATGTAAAAGAACTCCTGCGGGACAAAATTCCGGCACATCCGGCGACGCTGATATAACCTCTGCAGTTGCGAGCGTCGTTAAATAAAACATAACATTAAACATAACATCGTTTAACAAGCAGAATAAGTTGATTTTCTCTTCTAATTTCTTAGATAAATGAGAAATATCTCATGAATATATAACAATATTCGTCTATCACACAGAGTCAGTGAATGTAGAAAAATTATTACCTCCTACATCTATATTAAGTATTAAATTATATAATTCTGATTGTTGTCTTATACAGTATAGATGTCCGATTATTAAAGAGTCCTCTGAAGTTAAGTATTTAGGCATAATTTTCGATAATCATTTAAAAAGGAACCAACACATTAATTACCTTTGTAATAAATTACGTAAAATAGTATATTATTTTGTTTTATTGAGGAATTACTTGTCAATAAGTTTATTACGTACAATATATTTAATTTTATTTCAATCGGTAATTACGCATGGAATTATAGGATGGGGTAGCTCATTTAAATCTAATTTTTATCCACTTTATTTATTACAGAAGAAAATAATTGAAATATGTCTTCATAAACCTATTGATTTTCAATCTCAAAATTTGTTTCTAGACTTTAATGTACTTAACGTAAGACAAATTTATTATATTGTATTAATAAAATTCATACATAAAAATCGAAATAATTTTGAATTGTATTCTCATAGTTATGAAACAAAAGTCATGAATTCTTTAAGATTGTTTGAACCAAAATGCAACACTGTTGCAGTATTTAATCATAGTAGTAATTTAGGCCCAAGAATATATAACAAATTGATATTTAAATATCATAATCTTGTCAATTCTAATAGTTCTAGTATTAAATTTAAAAAGTTATGTATGGATTTTATCAAAATTGAAAAATTGTAAATTTAAATTGATATACTACAATTGCATAGTAGACATAAGACAAATTGTATTGTATAATTATTAATTTCAATTCAGGAATCCGCCCCTGAGCACGAGTTCTCCTCTTTCAGGGGCGAGCTAAAGTTTTTTCTGTATATATTGTATGCTATGTTATAATTATTAGCAAAATAATAAATAAATAAATAAATAAATAAATAAATTTGTCTAACAAATAGAGGCAGTTAATTTTCTTTCTCAATTTCAAAGATAAACTAGAAATGTCACATGAATATAGAACAATATATTGTATTTGCAATTTTAAAAATATGATCGTGAAAAAAAAATGTTGTACAGTACACGTTTGTGAAGTGCATTACAGAATCTCTGAAATTAAAAAACTCGCTCTGCTGGTTTTTCAAACTTTTCCTCGATTTTGTAAATAGCACTTCCCAACCTTGTATCGTAATATACTATTTTCAATTCGTGGAATGTGTACCTGACATAGGGGAGAGTTGGGTAGTATCGGACATCGGGTAATATCGGACAGTGAGCTTCTTTCATCAACCACCAGATGATAGTACCTGAATGACATGGTTACGTTTCTGTGATGTCGCATACAGAAACGTTACCATGTTATTCAGGTACTACCATCTGGTGGTAGATGAAAGAAACGCACTGTCCGATATTACCCGATGTCCGATAATACCCAACTCTCCCCTATATTAACATGTCGTTAGAATAAACAAATTTCAGAAATTAAATAAGATCTCTGTCCATCTCAGAAACACAAAGTTGGGCTCAAATACATTGCAGTAGTTCATAAAAATAACTCTGGAATCCTAAATAATTACGCCTTGCAAAGCATGGACCTGCCAAAATTTAACCAGGTATGATAATGAATTAATGAGCTTGAAGTTGAATATGGCTCAGCTTCGGTCCAGAAAGGACGAAATTTGCTCAAATTGATCTCAGTAGTTGATGAGACACTTCTAAAAGGGAACTCCTAAATAAACTATATCCTGAAATGAAAGGATCTCTTATCAATATCTGTCAAATTTTAATATGTTGTTGTTTAGTCAAATGTCCGAAGACAGGTCTGAACCCTACAAGTGGCACCAACAAAGCACCATTTATGAGGCAACCAGGCCAGGTTAGCTACATATTATTTGTATAAATTTATAATGTTAAATTTGGTCCATTATCTCTCCAATAAACATAGGGTTAAGACCTAATAGATCTCAGCAGTTGATAAAATAATTGTTTATTGAATTTCTAAAATAAGTACACTTTACAACGAGTGGGTCACGTACCTGTACTTGTTAAACTTTAACATTTACATGATTTCAATTCAGGAAGTTTAATATTACCTAACATCCGTTTTACAAACACAGAGTTGAGCAGATTTCAGCAGTTGATAAAATAAATTCCTAGAAAAGTACACTCTTCCACACTGAATCGCGGACCAATATTCATTAAACTTTAGCCTTTGCATGATATTAACGTAAGAATCTTAATTTTCTCTGCATCATTTGAAAAAAAAATAATAATTGCTTTGAGTTCAAGAAATTTGTCAGGTAGCTACCTAGAAGATCGGGATTGAACTTATTCTGGTACCAGTAATTGATAAAACAACTTTATAGTTGAACTCCAAAGTATACTGTCTTGCAATGTATTAGGATTGCATTAATGTCGATTAAAAATTAAATTGTGAATTATATTGTTTGAGGACGTTAAATGTGATCACTTTCCGTTCAGGAAGCTTGGAGTTAAGCTCACATTCATCTCAGCAGTTGCTAAAGTAACTCTAAAACACACAAAAATTCATTTTGCAATTCGTGGGTCGCGTACCAGTACCTCCCAAACTTGATTTAAACTTTAGGAAGTTTAATATTGCCCAACGTCCTTCCAAAAGCATCGAGTTGAGCTCAGATTGAACTTTTAAGTTGACTATTACACTTTTACTACGTCACGCTACCGGTACTTTCGACCAATAAAACGGTACGAAAGTACGTCTTTCAACCAATCATGGCTGCTTATCGCACAATTTTATCGCGCCCCTAGCATTTGTTTAATTTTATCGCGTCCCTAGCATTTGTTTATTTTTATCACTACCCTAGCATTTGTTTCTTTGTTTGCCAACATTTCAAACTGCACTGGTCTGTCCATCAAAAAAAAAAAAAAAAAAAACAACAGAAAATTACAAACCACTCCCGTCGATGCACATCACTTTCAAATATGACTCGCATTTTGGCATTCAAGAACAAGAATTAATAAAGATCACTGGTCATATATGAAGAGCACCATTCGGAAATCCTGAATGAGTTGAGGGATACACCATGTACACCAGGGAGTTCACTTCTTTTACGCACACGTCCAATATAACATCATCTGAACCACCTTCCACCAAAACATTCAAATTTGAAAACTGTACTTTCAATAATTGTTTCTTTTAAAATTATCCATGTTTATTTTTTATTTCATCATCGTTAATTAAAACGTTTCTTGTTTATTTTATCATCCCTAATTAAAGCTTTTCTAACATTTGTTTATATTATTTAGGTTATGTTTGTTATAGCTTCTGCTATACAGTATATTATGGATAGTCACGTATCAGAGATTGTTTAATACTAAGATTTATTGAAAATCATCTATCAAGTGACGTTGATTACTGGGATCCGGATGATTGAAATGAAATGCAAATGTTTTAATAAAAATGAAACTGAATCAACAAAGCCTTCTTAACTAGTAACAGTCCACAGAGTTCAATGATGATTCCATAGTTGGCACAACTGATACCGGTAACAAGAAAACATCATCATAAAACACTACTGCCATCTAGCGTAATGTTGAGATGGTACAATAATACATTTGAAGACAGTTGTATTTTCGTAAGTCAATTAATATTTTATTGTATTGGAGTACTTTGTTACTTCTAATCTTTGTATAGCCTACTTTCTTCTAATCGTGTAATAGTCAATTAAATCCCACTCGAGTTTTGATTTTCTCTAGATAAATCAAAACCTCTAGTGAGATTACTGTTGATAAAACAACTTCACTGCACGATACGAATCCTGAAGAAATTAACCTCTTCGCAGCATTAACATACCCTACGCAGCATTAACATACCCTAAACTTTAACTTGTGAATACGTTAAGTTTGGTCCATTTTCAGTGACAGAATCAAAGGGTTAAAAACTCTACAATCTAACACATAATGACTATGCTTTTCGAGTACCATTTCCAGTGAAACTTCTACCTTTGCATAATATGAATATCTAAGGAATTACGGCATACGTCCTGCGAGTAAGGACTTCAGCTCAAATTAACCTTTTCAGTTGCTAAATCAACACTGTACAATACAATTCATGAAGAAACTATATCTTTAACATCAGTAATGTCTACCAAACCTGTGACTGATATTAATTTAATGATGAACTTGTTCCATGTTCAGTGAAACAATCAACGTATTAATCTGAACTTAATCTCATAAGTTGATAAAACAACTCTACTGTAGAATACAATAATTTCCAAAGAAACTATGCCTTACACAGCACTAAAATCGATAAAATTTGAACTTGTCAATGATATAAATAGTAGACATTAAATTTGGTCCATTTCGAACGAAACAATATACACGTTAAGTTGAACTTGATCCCGGCTGTTGATTAAGCAACTCTACAATCATTTCTGAAGAAACTACACTTTGCAACTCGTGGGTCACATACCATTGCCTGTGAAACTTCGACCTTTGCATAATATTAATGTGTAGAGAATTACAGCATATGTCTTCCGAGCACCGGGGTCACAATTAAAATTAGTAGGTGATAAAGCAACTCTAGAAAGGTAATGCAACGCAGGGGTCGCGTACCACTACCTGGCAAACTTCATTTAACCTTTAGGAAGTTTATCATTGTTCAACGTCCTTTCAAAAAGCGCGAGTTGATCTCAAATTGAAATTTTGATGAAGCAACTCTGAAACAAAAAAAAATTTCTGAAGACGTTATGTCTTTCACAGCAATAACGTCGACCAAATTTGAACTTGTGAATGATATTAATTAGATAAGATAAATGTCATCCACTTTCATTGAAACATTCAACAGATTAGGATGAATTTGATCTCAGCAGTTGATAAAATAACACTACTGCACAATAATTACAATAATTTCCAAAGAAACAACATCTTTCTCAGCACTAACGTCGACCAAACTTGAACTTCCGTATGACATTAATCTTATTCATTAAATGATGTCTATTTTCAGTGAAGCAATCAAAGAGTTGAAATGAACTTGATCTTGGAAAATAATAAAACAACAATACTGTACAAAACAATAATTCCTACAGAAACTATACTTTTCACAGCACTAACGTAGACTAAACTTTAACTTGTTAATGATATTGATGTTATACATTAAATTTGATCAATTTCCAAAGAAGAAATCAACTAGTTAAGCTGACCTTCATCTTAGAAGGTGATAAAACAACTCTACTGCACAATACAATAATTCCTAAAGAAACTATACCTTCACAGCACTAACGAAGACCACACTTGAACTTGTGAATGATATTAATCTTTCACGTTAAATGTGGTCAATTTTCAGTGAAGCAATTAATCGCAGCACTTGAACTTGTGAATGATATTAATGTTATCATAAATTTGGTCCATATGCAATTAAACAATGTACGAGTTAAGCTGAACTTCAACTCATCAGTTGATAAAACAACTGTACTACACAAAACAATAATTCCTAAAAAATTATACGTTTCACAGCACTAACGTAGACAAAGCTTGAACTTGTGAATCTTATTAAGTTCATACCTTTTATTTGTTCCGTTTTCAGTATCACAATCAACGAGTTAAGCAGAACTTGATCTCAGCCGTTGATAAAACAACACAATGCAATAATTCTTAAAGAAACTATACCTTTCGCAGCACTTGAACTTGTGAATGATATTAATGTTATCATAAATTTGGTCCATATGCAATTAAACAATGCACGAGTTAAGCTGAACTTCAACTCATCAGTTGATAAAACAACTGTACTACACAAAACAATAATTCCTAAAAAATTATACGTTTCACAGCACTAACGTAGACAAAACTTGAACTTGTGAATCTTATTAAGTTCATACCTTTTATTTGTTCCGTTTTCAGTATCACAATCAACGAGTTAAGCAGAACTTGATCTCAGCCGTTGATAAAACAACACAATGCAATAATTCTTAAAGAAACTATATCTTTCGCAGCACTTGAACTTGTGAATGATATTAATGTTGTCATAAATTTGGTCCATATGCAATTAAACAATGCAAGAGTTAAGCTGAACTTCAACTCATCAGTTGATAAAACAACTGTACTACACAAAACAATAATTCCTAAAAAAATTATACGTTTCACAGCACTAACGTAGACAAAACTTGAACTTGTGAATCTTATTAAGTTCATACCTTCTATTTGTTCCGTTTTCAGTATCACAATCAACGAGTTAAGCAGAACTTGATCTCAGCAGTTTTTAAAACAACACAATGCAATAATTCTTAAAGAAACTATACCTTTCACAGCTCTAATATCTACGAACGTGTGAGTTACATTAGTTTTATACGTTGAACGTATTCCCGATTCAATGAAACAATCAACAGATTAAGCTGAACTTGATGTAAGTAATTGATAAAATAACGTTAATGCACAATACAATAATTTCCAAAGAAACTATACCTTTCACAGCACTAACGTAGACAAAACTTGAACTTGTGAATGATATTAATGTTATCCATTTAATGTGGTCCACATCCACTTAAACAATTCACGAGTTAAGCTGAACTTCATCTCAGTAGTTGATAAAACAACTCTACTACACAACACAATAATTACTAAAGAAATTATACATTTCACAGCACTAACGTAGGCAAAGTTTGAACTTGTGAATGGCATTAATTTTATGCTTTTTGCTTCTTCCGTTTTCAGTATAACAATCAACGAGTTAAGCAGAACTTGGTCTCAGCAGTTGATAAAACAACACAATACGTGCAATTCTTAAAGGAACTATGCCTTTCACAGCACTAGTATCTACCAAACTTGAACTTGTGAGTTACATTAATTTTAAACGTTTCACTTGTTCCGATTTCAGTATAACAATCCACGAGTTAAACAGAACTTGGTGTCAGCAGTTGATAAAACAACACAATACGTGCAATTCTTAAAGAAACTATACCTTTCACAGCATTTGTATCTACCAAACTTGAACTTCTGAGTTATATTAATTTTATACGTTGAACTTATTCCTTGTTCAGTGAAACAATCAACGGATTGAGCTGAACTTGATGTCAGCAGTTGATAAAACAACGTTACTGAACGATATAATAATTTCCAACGAAACCATACCATTCACAGTACTAACGCACACAAACCTTGAGCTTGTGAATTATATTAATGTTATACATTAAATTTGGTCCAGTTCCAGTGAAAAAATCAACGAGTTAAGAATATCTTCATCTCAGAAATTTACAAAACAAATCTACTGCACAAAACAATAATTCCTAAAGTAACTATACCTTTCACAGCTCTAACGCGGACAAAACTTGAACTTGTGAAAGATATTGATGTCGTACATTAAATTTGGTCCAGTTTTAATGAAACAATCAACGGGTTAAGCTGAACTTCATTTCAGAAGCTTATAAAACAACTCTACTCCACAAAACAATAATTCCTAAAGTAATTGTACCTTTCACAGCAATAACGTGGACAAAACTTGAACTTGTGAATGATATTGATGTCGTACATTAAATTTGGTCCATTTCCAATGAAACAAATCAACGGGTTAAACTGATCTTCATCTCAGAAGTTTATAAAAAAAACTCTACTCCACAAAAAACAATAATTCCTAAAGTAACTATATCTTTCACAGCACTAACGTGAACAAACCTTGAACTTGTGAATGATATTGATGTTTTACATTAAATTTGGTCCATTTCCAATGAAACAAATCAACGGGTTAAACTGATCTTCATCTCAGAAGTTTGTAAAACAACTCTACTCCACAAATTCCTAAAGTAACTATACCTTTCACAGCACCAACGTGGACAAAACTTGAACTTGTAAATGATATTGATGTTTTACATTAAATTTGGTCCATTTCCAATGAAACAAATCAACGGGTTAAACTGATCTTCATCTCAGAAGTTTGTAAAACAACTCTACTCCACAAATTCCTAAAGTAACTATACCTTTCACAGCACCAACGTGGACAAAACTTGAACTTGTAAATGATATTGATGTTGTACATTAAATTTGGTCCACATCCAATGAAACAATCAACGGGTTAAGCTGATCTTCATTTCAGAAGTTTATGAAACAACTCTACGCCACAAAACAATAATTCCTAAAGTAATTGTACCTTTCACAGCACTAACGTGGACAGCACTTGAACTTGTGAATGATATTGATGTCGTACATTAAATTTGGTCCATTTGCAATGAAAAAAAATTCAACGGGTTAAGCTGAACTTCATCTCAGAAGTTTATAAAACAACTCTACTCCACAAAACAGTAATTCCTAAACTAGTTGTACCTTTCACAGCACTAAAGTGGACAAAACTTGAACTTGTGAATGATATTGATGTTGTACATTAAATTTGGTTCATTTCCAATGAAAAAAATCAATGGGTTAAGCTGCTCTTCATCTCAGAAGTTTATAAAACAACTCTATTCCACAAAACAATAATTCCTAAAGTAATTGTACCTTCCACAGCACTAACGTGGACAAAACTTGAACTTGTGAATGATATTGATGTTTTACATTAAATTTGGTCCATTTCCAATGAAAAAAATTAACGTGTTAAACTGATCTTCATCTCAGAAGTTTATAAAACAACTCTACTGCACAAAACAATAATTCCTAAAGTAACTATACCTTTCACAGCACTAACGTGAACAAACCTTGAACTTGTGAATGATATTGATGTTTTACATTAAATTTGGTCCATTTCCAATGAAACAAATCAACGGGTTAAACTGAGCTTCAGCTCAGAAGTTTATAAAACAACTCTACTCCACAAATTCCTAAAGTAACTATACCTTTCACAGCACCAACGTGGACAAAACTTGAACTTGTAAATGATATTGATGTTGTACATTAAATTTGGTCCATTTCCAATGAAACAATCAACGGGTTAAGCTGATCTTCATTTCAGAAGTTTATAAAACAACTCTACTCCACAAACAGTAATTCCTAAACTAGTTGCACCTTTCACAGCACTAAAGTGGACAAAACTTGAACTTGTGAATGATATTGATGTTGTACATTAAATTTGGTTCATTTCCAATGAAAAAAATCAACGGGTTAAGCTGCTCTTCATCTCAGAAGTTTATAAAACAACTCTATTCCACAAAACAATAATTCCCAAAGTAATTGTAACTTCCACAGCACAAACGTGGACAAAACTTGAACTTGTGAATGATATTGATGTTGTACATTAAATTTGGTCCATTTCCAAAGAAAAAAATTAACGTGTTAAACTGTTCTTCATCTCAGAAGTTTATAAAACAACTCTACTGCACAAAACAATAATTCCTAAAGTACCTAAACCTTTCACAGCACTAACGTGGACAAAACTTGAACTTGTGAATGATATTGATGTCGTACATTAAATTTGGTCCATTTCCAATGAAAAAATTCAACGGGTTAAGCTGATCTTCTTCTCAGAAGTTTATAAAACAACTCTACTCCACAAAACAATACTTCCTAAAGTAACTATACCTTCACAGAACTGTCGTAGACAAAACTTGAACTTGTCAATAATATTGATGCTGTACATTAAATTTGGTCCATTTCCAATTAAAGAAATCAACGGGTTAAGCTGATCATCATCTCAGAAGTTTATAAAACAACTCTACTGCACGAAACAATAATTCTTAAAGTAACAATACCTTTCACAGCACTAACGTGGACAAAACTTGAACTTGTGAATGATATCGATGTTGTACATAAAATTTGGTCCATTTCCAATGAAAGAAATCAACGGGTTAAGCTGATCATCATCTCAGACGTTTATAAAACAACTCTACTGCACAAAACAATAATCCCTAAAGTAACTATACCTTTCACAGCACTAACGTGGACAAACTTGAACTCGTGAATGATATTGATGTTGTACATTAAATTTCGTCCATTTCGAATGAAAAAAAATCGTGGGGTTAAGCTGATATTCATCTCATAAGTTTATAAAACAACTCTACTCTACAAAACAATAATTTCTAAAGTAACTATACCTTTCACAGCACTAACGTGGACAAACTTGAACCTGTGAATGATATTGATGTTGTACATTAAATTTCGTCCATTTCGAATGAAAAAAATCATCGGGTTAAGCTGATCTTCATCTCAGAAGTTTATAAAACAACTTTACTCCACAAATTCCTAAAGTAACTATAACTTTCACAGCACTAACGTGGACAAAACTTGAACTTGTGAATGATTTTTATGTTGTACATTAAATTTGGTCCATTTCCAAGGAAACAATCGACGGGTTAAGCTGAAGTTCATCTCAGCAGCATCATGAAGCAGCTCTACATTTGTATTGATAAATAAACTACCCCTTGCAACGCATGGGTCGCGTACCATTGCCTGTGAAACTTGGCCCCCTGCATAATATCAATGTGTGCGGAGTTTAGCATCCGTCCTGTGAGCACGGGGTGAGCTCACAGATTCTCGCCCGTCCCGGATTGAGATGTTGGCTGCCCGGGAGGCGAAGCGCCCAGGCCGGCTTCTATGCTAATCGCCTGCAAGGGCGAAGGCTTACCTGGACTGTCTGTGTGTCTTGTCTCCTAGATGCGTTCTGACACTCACTGACACACTCACTCACTCATCCTCCGGCCTCCTCGACCCCGAGATGTGAGGCTTGTATTCTGCATCCCTGCCGAAGCGACGGCTACTCTAGCACTGACGTCTCAAGCGATGCCGACGCCGCGTAGCGACCGGGGCGCCGCGTAGTGACGACCAGGTGCGAGGTGACAACTCTATGCAAATGGATCGTGTATCACACATTAACGCATTCCCTTTTTGCGAGGACGTAGCGTACGAAGCGAAGTGCTTCTGTGAAGATGACGTGCCTGGGGGTTTTCTATCCGGTCCGCTCTTTCTTATGTGTCTCTAGTATTTGTTTCTTATTGTGGCTACTTATTCTCTTGTTATAAAAATTGTTTTGAAGGTAACGTGTCTAGGGGTTTTCATTCCGGTCCGCTCTTTCTTATGCGTCTCTAGTATTTGTTTCTTATTGTGGCTACTTATTCTCTTGTTACAAAAATTGTTTTGAAGGTAACGTGTCTAGGGGTTTTCATTCCGGTCCGCTCTTTCTTATGCGTCTCTAGTATTTGTTTCTTATTGTGGCTACTTATTCTCTTGTTATAAAAATTGTTTTGAAGGTAACGTGTCTAGGGGTTTTCATTCCGGTCCGCTCTTTCTTATGCGTCTCTAGTATTTGTTTCTTATTGTGGCTACTTATTCTCTTGTTATAAAAATTGTTTTGAAGGTAACGTGTCTAGGGGTTTTCTATCCGGTCCGCTCTTTCTTAAGCGTCTCTAGTATTTGTTTCTTATTGTGGCTACTTATTCTCTTGTTATAAAAACTGTTTTAAAGGTAACGTGTCTAGGGGTTTTCTATCCGGTCCGCTCTTTCTTATGCGTCTCTAGTATTTGTTTCTTATTGTGGCTACTTATTCTCTTGTTATAAAAATTGTTTTAAAGGTAACGTGTCTAGGGGTTTTCTATCCGGTCCGCTCTTTCTTATGCGTTTCTAGCATTTGTTTATTATTGTGGCTACTTATTCTCTTGTTATAAAAATTGTTTTAAAG
This sequence comes from Periplaneta americana, assembly GCF_040183065.1. Taxonomy (NCBI): domain Eukaryota; kingdom Metazoa; phylum Arthropoda; class Insecta; order Blattodea; family Blattidae; genus Periplaneta; species Periplaneta americana. The sequence goes on from NC_091128.1 coordinate 166,688,842, forward strand.
GTAACGTGTCTAGGGGTTTTCTATCCGGTCCGCTCTTTCTTATGCGTCTCTAGTATTTGTTTCTTATCGTGGCTACTTATTCTCTTGTTACAAAAATTGTTTTGAAATAACATGTCTAGGGGTTTTCTATCCGGTCCGCTCTTTCTTATGCGTTTCTAGCATCTGTTTATTATTGTGGCTACTTATTCTCTTGTTACAAAAATTGTTTTGAAATAACATGTCTAGGGGTTTTCTATCCGGTCCGATCTTTCTTATGCGTTTCTAGCATCTGTTTATTATTGTGGCTACTTATTCTCTTGTTACAAAAATTGTTTTGAAATAACGTGTCTAGGGGTTTTCTATCCGGTCCGCTCTTTCTTATGCGTCTCTAGTATTTGTTTCTTATTGTGGCTACTTATTCTCTTGTTACAAAAATTGTTTTGAAATAACGTGTCTAGGGGTTTTCTATCCGGTCCGCTCTTTCTTATGCGTTTCTATTATTTGTTTATTATTGTGGCTACTTATTCTCTTGTTACAAAAATTGTTTTGAAATAACGTGTCTAGGGGTTTTCTATCCGGTCCGCTCTTTCTTATGCGTCTCTAGTATTTGTTTCTTATTGTGGCTACTTATTCTCTTGTTACAAAAATTGTTTTGAAATAACGTGTCTAGGGGTTTTCTATCCGGTCCGCTCTTTCTTATGCGTTTCTATTATTTTTTTATTATTGTGGCTACTTATTCTCTTGTTACAAAAATTGTTTTGAAATAACGTGTCTAGGGGTTTTCTATCCGGTCCGCTCTTTCTTATGCGTCTCTAGTATTTGTTTCTTATTGTGGCTACTTATTCTCTTGTTACAAAAATTGTTTTGAAATAACGTGTCTAGGGGTTTTCTATCCGGTCCGCTCTTTCTTATGCGTTTCTATTATTTGTTTATTATTGTGGCTACTTATTCTCTTGTTACAAAAATTGTTTTGAAATAACGTGTCTAGGGGTTTTCTATCCGGTCCGCTCTTTCTTATGCGTCTCTAGTATTTGTTTCTTATTGTGGCTACTTATTCTCTTGTTACAAAAATTGTTTTGAAATAACGTGTCTAGGGGTTTTCTATCCGGTCCGCTCTTTCTTATGCGTTTCTATTATTTTTTTATTATTGTGGCTACTTATTCTCTTGTTACAAAAATTGTTTTGAAATAACGTGTCTAGGGGTTTTCTATCCGGTCCGCTCTTTCTTATGCGTTTCCATTATTTGTTTATTATTGTGGCTACTTATTCTCTTGTTACAAAAATTGTTTTGAAATAACATGTCTAGGGGTTTTCTATCCGGTCCGATCTTTCTTATGCGTTTCTAGCATCTGTTTATTATTGTGGCTACTTATTCTCTTGTTACAAAAATTGTTTTGAAATAACGTGTCTAGGGGTTTTCTATCCGGTCCGCTCTTTCTTATGCGTTTCTATTATTTTTTTATTATTGTGGCTACTTATTCTCTTGTTACAAAAATTGTTTTGAAATAACATGTCTTGGGGTTTTCTATCCGGTCCGATCTTTCTTATGCGTTTCTAGCATCTGTTTATTATTGTGGCTACTTATTCTCTTGTTACAAAAATTGTTTTGAAATAACGTGTCTAGGGGTTTTCTATCCGGTCCGCTCTTTCTTATGCGTTTCTATTATTTGTTTATTATTCTGGCTACTATTCTTTTCTTACAAAAATTGAGAGAGAGGAAGATCGGTTTTTTGTGTATTAAGGGAATGTTCGTGGACAAGTTTCTGTACAAACTGGTCCTTCTCTTGCTCAGTGAAATTTTAATAGATTCTCAGAAAGAATTGTCACAATTTACTAACCTTTACCCTACAGTCTGATCCGTTTGAGCATGGATAATAATAATGTATTATTATGAAACTATTATGATAGCAGGAAAATTTTCTTGCTGGTTATATTATGATTAAAAGATGGGAATTTCCATGCATGACAATCAACAATGCATAATCTGAAAAGGCAAATCAAAATCCTAGATGATTAAAATGGCTACTGCAAATCAACAGCGGGCACCATGTCTTCTTTGGAATGCTAAATTAGAAAGTGTTAAAAGAGTTCAAAGGGAATTTGAACTTGAGTATGGTGTGCGTAATGTACCTAAATACTATTCCGTAATATCGTGGTATCGAATATTTGTAGAAACAGGTTCTGTGTTAAAAAAAAAAAACATGCAGGAGGTCGCAGGCGAAACCCAGTACGAGAAGCAGCTATCTCTTGGCTTGGTCCCCATACTCCCCAGATCTAACCCCTTTGACTTCTTCGTGTAGGGTTTTGTTAAAGATTGGCTATTCACAGAAACCCAGGAACATTGCTGATCTGAGAGTAAAAATTACTCAAGCTTTTCAACAAATCACCCCTCTTATGTTACAACGGACATGGGCTGAATTGCATCACCGTTATGAGTTGTGCAGGGTGCACAGTGGGGGTCATGTTGAGCTCTGAGGAATCTCCCATCTTTCAGTGTTATATGCACAAAGTTTCAACAAATGAAGTTCAGTAGTAAATGTTTTACCGTGTTTTTATTTTATCCATACCCAAACGGATCACCCTGTACATTATTGAACATTATTTGAAATATATTAACATTGTATGTATTTTAGTTTAATAAAATTCTGCTGCACAGTTTGTATTTCATTGTTTAATTATTAGTTCATAGTACTTTACGGTTTAATTGATAAGTAACTCTTATATACACTTAAGTTTTACCTAAATCAAAATGTTGTATTCTTTGTAGTTTGAACGTTTATAAATATGTATGTAGGGTAAACTAGGGTCTGTTGGACAGTCGGGCATGTTGGACTGTCCAACAGACCCTAGTTTACCCTATACTTTTTGCTGGTTGAGTGGAAGAGAAGGTCTTACGGCCTTAAATCTGCTAGCTAAAAAAATCATCAGTGTTAGAGCTCGGAGTTTTAGGCACTAAAAGTTAATATCTTTACACTGTAGTTTCTAAACATACAAGTCCACTCCTTTTAGATGTCAATATTTTCACTTAGTACTTCCCTTTTTTACCGCGGAATTTTCCCGGTATCAGATGTGCTGTAAAAGTGAAAATCTCTGAAAGGCTTCCGACACAATCATAATCCTTTTTCTTTAAACGTCATGTTATGAAAATGTAAAAGTTCACCACTCTTCGTTGAATTTGAACTCCTGAATTTCGGTCCTAATGAAAGGAATTTCAACCACTGAACCGCAGGAGGACTGGCCAGCGCTGTGGTAGCAGTAATCTTCTTGTTGGAGGTGATCAGTCATGTCCAGAGGTCAAGATGGGCCGTTTGTCACTGCGTGGAACTTATCTTTTGTTTCGTGGCGGGTTGCATGCCAGCAGGCGGTTCGTTTCTGATGTAGGTCACCGATTAGCAGCAGCCTCCTGCTTTGTTATGCTAATGTCCGGTCCTCAAGACATAGCACAGGTGTGGGTTTACTCCTCGGTCCGCAACAAAGAAGGGCCAGGGCAAACAATGTCCGGTAGCCATAGGAACAGAACGTTTTGTCTATTCGTTTATATCCACACGCTTATCATTATTGACAATAATTTGTAATTCATCATCAGCATCAATATAGTGTGCAAAAGTATTTTGTGCGAGATCGTGCGTATTTGCTTGTTTTCCGCACAAAACCAATACGCGGTAAGTGTGAAATACCACATTCAGTACTCCCAACGTAACACACATAACAATTTCCCTCTTCTTACCGCTTAAGAGACATATTCATTTTACTGCTTTAGGCTTTTAACATATTATTTTCAGAGACGTTTAACATAGTAATAATTATAAATTGGAAACTTACCACTGCAATTTCACCTAAATTGCAATGTTAATTATTGTTTTTTAATATTTGCAAAAATTAATTAAACTCTACTACTCCACTAAAGTTATTGTATTCGTGATGCAAGTAACATTGAAAAATCAACAAGATTCCAGATGCCGATGTTATTACTGCATTATGTTATATAAATAATATTGTTAAAATATTAAAATGAAAAATAAATCATTACATAACCTTACCGTTTGTTTTAAGTTCGCATTTATGGACTGGGGGAAAAAAAGACAGACGTATATCACGGCCTGCTGGAGTATAGTAAACACAGAAAACATTTTAAAGCAACAGTGTTGAAGATAGATATTTTTGTTTTGCAAATTTGCCGTCATTGAACAGAAACCAAGATGGAGATTTCATTGCAACTAATTATAAATTCCTCTTTCAGGTATGTAATAAACGATCTTCGCACAAAATAATGTACGATACACGAGCGGTATGTTTTCTTTCAATTCTCGGAAATTAAAAAAGCTCAACTACGTTTCGCTTTTTAAAACTTTTCCTCGAGCATGAAAACTTCAATATACCGCTCTTGTAACGCATATTACTATTGTAAATCTTGTTTGGTTCACCTGTTATTCAGTCTTCCGATATTTTTTTTTTTTTATCGTTAAGCTCATCTCTGGCATTTTTAACATGGGATTTTTTTTTCACTTTTTCTTGTTGTTTTAGATATTTTATTGAAAAGAAAAGTTCTATTTCTTTTTATTTCAATTTTCCTGGATTTTATATCGTCATGTAAAATGGTAGAATTTAATTCTTTTGATATTTTCATCTTTCCTGATTTCTTTCTATATAGTCGTTCTAAAGAAAAATGCTCGCTTAATATTTGTGTATTCTATCCACATTTTCCACATTTTGTCCGTCATTTAAAAGAACACTGTTCAACTGTCCCTTATGTTGGACTAAACCTGGAGAATATTCGCAGCTTTTACAAGGAGCCAAGAAGTTCATTGATTAACCTTTCCTACCTGTCTGATGTTGAAACCAAATGAATATTCTCCAATAGGTTGAACATTTTTGAATCTATGAGACGATCTATAAACTTAAAATCTTGCACCATGTTATGTTTTAAACTAAGTTATGTTATGTTGTGTTATGTTATGTTATGTTATGTTATGTTATGTTATGTTATGTTATGTTATGTTATGTTATGTTATGTTATGCTACGCTACGCTATGTTACGTTACGCGATGCTGCACTATAGCCTACTAATGTTATGTTATGTTATGTTATGTTATGTTATGTTATGTTATGTTATGTTATTTTATTCTATGCTACGCTATGCTGCACTATAGCCTACTTATGTTATGTTATATGTTATGTTATGTTATGCTATGTCATGTTATGTTATGTTTTGTTATGTTATGTTATGTTATGTTATGTTATGTTATGTTATGTTATGTTATGTTATGTTATGTTATGTTATGTTACGTTACGTTACGCTATGCTGCACTATAGCCTACTAATGTTATATGTTATGTTATGATATGTTATGTTATGTTATGTCATGTTATGTTACGTTATGTTATGTTATGTTATGTTACGTTACGTTATGCTATGCTGCATTATAGCCTACTAATGTTATGTTATGTTATGTTATGTTATGTTATGTTATGTTATGTTATGTTATGTTATGTTATGTTATGTTATGTTACGTTACGTTACGCTATGCTGCACTATAGCCTACTAATGTTATGTTATGTCATGTTATGTTACGTTATGTCATGTTATGTTATTTTATGTTATGTTATGTTATGTTATGTTATGTCATGTTATGTTACGTTATGTCATGTTATGTTATGTTATGTTATGTTATGTTATGTTATGTTATGTTATGTTATGTTATGTTATGTTATGTTATGTTATGTTATGTTACGTTACGCTATGCTGCACTATAGCCTACTAATGTTATGTTATGTCATGTCATGTTATGTTACGTTATGTTATGTTATGTTATGTTATGTTATGTTATGTTATGTTATGTTATGTTATGTTATGTTATGTTATGTTATGTTATGTTACGTTACGTTACGCTATGCTGCATTATAGCCTACTAATGTTATGTTATGTTATGTTATGTTATGTTATGTTATGTTATGTTATGTTATGTTATGTTATGTTATGTTATGTTACGTTACGTTACGCTATGTTATGTTATGTTATGTTATGTTATGTTATGTTATGTTATGTTATGTTATGTTATGTTATGTTATGTTATGTTACGTTACGTTACGCTATGCTGCACTATAGCCTACTAATGTTATGTTATGTTATGATATGTTATGTTATGTTATGTCATGTTATGTTACGTTATGTCATGTTATGTTATGTTATGTTATGTTATGTTATGTTATGTTATGTCATGTTATGTTACGTTATGTCATGTTATGTTATGTTATGTTATGTTATGTTATGTTATGTTATGTTATGTTATGTTATGTTATGTTATGTTATGTTATGTTATGTTACGTTACGCTATGCTGCACTATAGCCTACTAATGTTATGTTATGTCATGTCATGTTATGTTACGTTATGTTATGTTATGTTATGTTATGTTATGTTATGTTATGTTATGTTACGTTACGTTACGCTATGCTGCATTATAGCCTACTAATGTTATGTTATGTTATGTTATGTTATGTTATGTCATGTTATGTTACGTTATGTCATGTTATGTTATGTTATGTTATGTTATGTTATGTTATGTCATGTTATGTTACGTTATGTCATGTCATGTCATGTCATGTCATGTTATGTTACGTTATGTTATGTTATGTTATGTTATGTTATGTTATGTTATGTTATGTTATGTTATGTTACGTTACGCTATGCTGCACTATAGCCTACTAATGTTATGTTATGTCATATCATGTCATACTGTATGTTACAGTATGTCTTTGCAACGTCATGTTACATTTTACAGTTTGTTGTGATAATTATGTCATGTTTTGTGTTATTTTGTCATGTTATGCTGTTGTGTTATATTATATGTAACGTCCCGTATGTCATATTGACTCGTCATGATATGTTCCATCATGTCATGACGTCATGTTACGCTATCTTATGCTGTGCTCTAAACATTTTATGTTTTATTTTGTTACATTATGTTATGTGTCGTAATGTTATGTTGTGTTATCCTCTGTTCTGCTTCGTTTTGTTATGTACTAATATTTTATCTTAGGTCATGTCTACCAAAAAAAAAATACTATTCAATATTATGTTATTTTATGTTGCGTTATGCCACGTTATGTTATTTTGTCATGTAACGTCACCTTATGTCATGGTAATATGTCTTTCCTTAAGAACGACATTTCAGTAATTTAATAAATCTATCCGTCTATAAAGCGCGGCGTCTCGAAGGTTCGCACACGGACCTCTCTTAATTTGGCCCTGATTGTTGTGGCGCACGGATGTGGAACGCATCGTAATGCCGCATCAATCACTGCGGCGGATGTGACGACACGGGCCACGTGATGGACGTCGTCTGTGCTCAGACATAGCCAGCATCTTGCTATCATAAATAAACCACCAGATATTCATATTCAGTTCTAGTCCAGACTTGCAATTGTTTCATGTCGCTGCTACCTAGCGACGGGTTCTTTTGCTGTCTGTGCCAATACAATGTGTAACGTCCTGAATTAATGTATAAAAAATGGTTGTCATGGTGACATTTTTTTCTCATAAATATTTCTTGAAGGAATAGGTGAAACATCCTAGACTATGTTGTTGATGTAGGTCTTTAGAATATTTCTGTAGAAGAATCATGCAGATATTTAATTAATTGTAGATTTCATTATGTAAATACTGTACAGGTATTTTTTAATTATTAAAATTTAATATTATTTTTACAAGTAATTATTAGCACGGGAATTTTACTGGAAGCAAGTAAAGAGATAGGTTTGAAAGTAAATCCCGAAAAGACAAAGTATATGATTATGTCTCGTGATGAGAATATTCAACGAAATGGAAATATAAAAATTGGAAATTTATCTTTTGAAGAGGTGGAGAAGTTCAAATATCTTGAAGCAACAGTAACAAATATAAACGATACTCGGGAGGAAATTAAACAATGAATAAATATGGGAAATGCCTGTTATTATTCGGTTGAGAAGCTTTTATCATCCAGTCTGCTGTCAAAAAATCTGAAAGTTAGAATTTATAAAACAGTTATATTACCAGTTGTTCTTTATGATTGTGAAACTTGAACTCTCACTTTGAGAGAGGAACATAGGTTAAGGGTGTTTGAGAATAAGGTGCTTAGGAAAATATTTGGGGCTAAGAGGGATGACGTTACAGGAGAATGGAGAAAGTTACACAACACAGAACTGCACGCATTTTATTCTTCACCTGACATAATTAGGAACATTAAATCCAGACGTTTGAGATGGGCAGGACATGTAGCACGTATGTGCGAATCCAGAAATGCATATAGAGTGTTAGTTGGGAGACCGGACCTTTAGGGAGGCCGAGACGTAGATGGGAAGATAATATTAAAATGGATTTGAGGGAGGTGGGATATGTTGATAGAGAAAGGATTAATCTTGCTCAGGATAGGGACCAATAGCGGGCTTATTTGAGGGCGGCAATGAACCTCTGGGTTGATTAAAAGCCAGTAAGTAAGTATTAGCTATTTTAATATTCTGAATAGTGTTTTATAGAGTGTAATGCATGTATATTGAGCATGAAAAGTTTTGTTTATTTAGTTTTTATAGCGGCTGAGATATAAAAAAAATGAATTACACTAAATTTTTGCAGTCCAATGGTGTACCTCCCTCCTTAAGTAGGCAGTTTCTTCTCAGTCACTGACCCAACCAATTCCTTTTTCCTCTTCCTGATCAGTTTCAGCATCATTCTTTCTTCACCCACTCTTTCCAACACAGCTTCGTTTCTTATTCTGTCTGTCCACTTCACACGTTCCATTCTTCTCCATATCCACATTTCAAATGCTTCTATTCGCTTCTCTTCACTTCGTCTTTATGTCTACGTTTCTGCCCTCATACAATGCCACACTTCACACAAAGCACTTCACTACTCTGTTCTTTAGTTATTTTCCTAGAGGTCGGCAGAAGATGCTCCTTTTTCTATTAAAAGCTTCCTTGGTCATTGCTATCCTCCTTTTGACTTTCTGGCAGCAGCTCATGTTACTGCTTATAGAACACCCCAAGTATTTGAAGCTGTCCATTTGATAAATACAGGGTGATTCAGACCACACGTAACAGTCATTTATTTCGGAAACTAATGCATGAAAATTTTCGAGACAAAAATATTTATAACTAAATCACATGTGAACTTTCACTTGAGCTTGATTTCATCAATCAGCCTTAACAGGAAGTAGGGTCAGTGGCGTATCACTTTAAAATTTCAAATGAGAGTAGTAGTCAAATATGGTACCATTTGATAGAGCTCTTCAAAACAAACAACTTTCAAAGGAAACGTTTTAATTAATTCCTACTTTGTCAATGAGAAAACGTACGAAAGGGCAATGGGTGATTCGGACCACCTGTAAGTCATTTATTTCGGAAACTAGTGCATGAAAATTTTCGAGACAAAAATATTTATAACTAAATCACATGTGAACTTTCACTTGAGCTTGATTTCATCACTCAATCTTAACAGGATGTAGGGTCCGTGGCGTATCACTTTAAAATTTCAAATGGGAGTCCGGGTCAAATAAGGTACCATTTGATAGAGCTCTTCAAAACAAACAACATTCACAGGAAACGTTTTTACCAATTCCTATTCTTTCAGTGAGACAACGTGCAAAAAGATAATGTCATTAATTTTTAGAAATGTTACAAGACGAAAATGTAAACAAGACAATTATTCTTGACATGTTACTGAAAGGCTTGACAATTCCATTAATCTATACTAATAATAAATCTGTAGCCGAAATTTTTCTGCTAATTTTCGATTTTCCAAAAATAATTGGTCCTAACATATATAATTAATCTCCCTGAAACCGAAAATCGCTTTTTTGAAATTTTTGTCTGTCTGTCTGTCTCTCTGCATGTTTGTTACCTTTTCACGCGATAATGGCTGAACGGATTTCGATGAAAATTGGAATATAAATTAAGTTCGTTGTAACAGATTTTAGGCTATATAGCATTCAAAATACATTATTTAAAAGGGGGGCTATAAGGGAGCCTGAATTAAATAAATCGAAATATCTCGCTTATTACTGATTTTTGTGAAAAATGTTACATAACAAAAGTTTCTTTAAAAATAATTTCCGATAAGTTTTATTCCTTCAAAAATTTTGATAGGACTGATATTTAATGAGATAAATGAGTTTTAAAATTAAAATAACTGCCATCTAAGGCCGTGTAATGAATTAAAAAACAAATGACTTCGTCTATAAGGGGCCTTGGACAGCAACAATCGAAAGCTATGAAAGATAGCCTACAGAGAATGTTTCTGTGTTTGTATGAAGTAATATCGGAAGCTAAATTAACCGATTTGTATAATTAATTATTAATTCACCATTGGAAAGTGTAGTTTCTCTAGATGGACATAATGCTATAATGTTATTACAGTAACTTCTGAGTGAATCGAGGACAGGTAAGATTAAAATAGCTTCTTATGCACAGAAAACTTGATAGGCTATTCTGTACATTCCTTTCCTGTATTTCCTAAAATAATTTTTATGACCAAATGAGTGGTCTCAGGATCAAAATGATCGCATTTTAATTATGCAAATACAATTTAAATTAAGTAACATATTAAACTATTTATCCTTCTATCAAACACGAATGTTCCCAGGATCAAATGCCCTATTTTAATTATGTAATTACTTTATATTTATTTCTAACGGGTGCAGCGGAGCGCACGGGTACGGCTAGTATTTTATAAATTTTCAAACTGTCTGCCGCTCTGAGCAGCACACACCTGTACTCTTCTTCTAACACTGCAGTGACTCCTAAAACTTCGGCGTGGTCAAGTGACTGGCAGAGTAGGAATTAATAAAAACGTTTCCTATGAAAGTTGTTTGTTTTGAAGGGCTCTATCAAATGGTACCTTATTTTACACCGACTCTCATTTGAAATTTTAAAGTGATACGCCACTGACTCTATTTCCTGTTAGAGCTGATTAATGAAATCAAGCTCAAGTGAAAGTTCACATGTGGTTTAGTTATAAATATTTTTGTCTCGAAAATTTTCATGCACTAATTTCCGAAATAAATGAATATTACTGGTGATCTGAATCACCCTGTATAATATAACCTTATTATTTTCTGCGACTCGGTAACCATTAGACCTGCGGGATTGACGGCTACACCTGTGTACATAGCGACCATGTGAAATCTATGCCACATACGTAATTTATAACGCCCTTGGTGGGATTTAAACACGCGAACTTCAGATAAAGCATCCAGTCTGGCGTTCTTTCGTACAATAGTTGTATTTCATATAAAATTAACGTATCCTGTAGAGCCACGCCCAAAGCATTGCAAAGCATATCTTTACTTTCTCATTAGAAATACAAAGACAAAAGACTGTGATGTTGCAAAGCTTTCCGTTGCAATATCTGCGAGAATTTCACGTTTTCTACGTCTCTGATATAGGCTTAGTTGCAATTAGTAAATAATAATAATAATAATAATAATAATAATAATAATAATAATAATAATAATAATAATGATAATAATAATAATAATAATAATAATAATAATAATAATAATGATTTATTTAACCTGGCAGAGTTAAGGCCATACGGCCTTCTCTAACACTCAACCAGGAGTAAAACTGCGTTACAAAAAACACTACAAATTTACAAAGTACACTACAGTTTTACACACAAAACTGAATAAGATAATAATAATAATAAAATGTAAACCACAAGTAAGTAGAAAACAGACATAATATATAACATACAGAAAGAAAGGAAAAAGCATAATAAAATGTGAACAGCAGGTCAAAATAAATGAGACATACAAAGTATAAAAAATAAGACAATTATTGATGATAATAATAATAATAATAATAATAATAATAATAATAATAATAATAATAATAATAATAATAATAATAATCTATACTAATAATAAATCTGTAGCCGAAATTTTTCGGGTAATTTTCGATTTTCCAAAAATAATTGGCCCTAACATATATAATTAACCACCCTGAAACCGAAAATCGCTTTTTTGAAATTTTTGTTTGTATGTCTGTCTGTCTGTCTGTATGTTTGTTACCTTTTCACGCGATAATGGCTGAACCGATTTCGATGAAAATTGGAATATAAATTAAGTTCGTTGTAACTTAGATTTTAGGCTATATGGTATTCAAAATACATTATTTAAAAGTGGCGTTATAAGGGGGCCTGAATTAAATAAATCGAAATATCTCGCTTATTATTGATTTTTGTGAAAAATGTTACATAACAAACATTTCTTTAAAAATCATTTCCGATAAGTTTTATTCTTAGAAAAAATTTGATAGGACTGATATTTAATGAGATAAATGAGATTCAAAATTAAAATAACTGCCATCTAAGGCGGTGTAATGAAATAAACAAATGAATTCGTCTATAAGGGGCCTTGGTCAACAACAATCGGAAGCTATGAATCATAGCCTACAGAGAATGTTTCTGTGTTTGTATGAAGTAATGTCGGAAGCTAAATTAACCGATTTGTGTAATTAATTATTATTTCACCATTGGAAAGTGTAGTTTCTCTGGATGGACATAATGCTATAATGTTATTACAGTAACTTGTGAGTGAATTGAGGAGAGGTAAGATTAAAATAGCTTCTTATGCACAAACAACTTGATAGGCCATTCTGTGTATTCGTTTCCTGTATTTCTTAAAATAATGTTTATCTCAGAGAATTAACGAACCACAAGAGTGTATTGATTTAGTATGGAGTAATAATATGTTAGCTTAGCAATCCATTATTTTATAATCCAAATTTTAACTATGCTCAATTGAATCGTGTTAAAATACATAAAATACATATCCATTAAATGCAATGCAAAAAATTGGGTGATGAGCCAAGCAGATTATGTTGCGCTGTTGTAAAATAAAATTTGTTCCTCCTGAGATTCAAGCGCCCCCGTAACAAAAGTTATTTGAAAGGTTCAGAACCATAGTGGCCCAAGCGCCATTTACTGAATACGTAGAAAACAAGGGTTAAAATTAAGTTATTATCATAATTCAATGGAAACATATAGCAAGTAAAATAAATTAAACACATTAAATCTAAATGATATGTCAGTCTTCGTTAAAGTATGGATGCATGTAATAAAAATTAAGAAACATATGAAAGGAATTGTCATTGCACCAAATGAGTGTCTCTGGACTAAAATGATCGCATTGTAATTATTTAAATACAATTTAAATTAAGTAACATATTAAACGATTTATCCTTCTATCAAACACGAATCTTCCCTGGATCAAATATCCTATTTTAATTATGTAATTACTTTATATTTATTTCTAACGGGTGCAGCGGAGCGCACGGGTACTGCTAGTAGTAGTAATAAAATAGTGCAATACAAAGCATACAATGAATACAATATTTTTAGGTACAAACAGTAAGGAAAATTATGATTATATATTGCTCAACTTATCACATTATAGATATACCATTATCGGAAGATATGAAAACAAGAAGATAAAATAAGTTAAATATCACTAGAACATAAAAAAAATGTGAATACGTGGAAACATGCAATACAGCGCTATTTATTTCAAAAAACCAAATGACTGTACTTCCTGAATCTTTTCTACTATAATGACGTAACTTTCGCTCGGGTTTATGTTACTATTGGACTAATATAAAACCTTCTGTGAATATTTCTTTCTCTCTCTCTCTCTCTCTCTCTCTCTCTCTCTCTCTCTCTCTCTTGTACGGAGGAGGGACCCGAAGGCATTCACTGCAGCCTGAGGCTTATTGTGCTTACCACTCCTATTCTGTGAATGATTGGTTTGCCGGAGGGCCGCGATCTTGTACAAGTACAGCACGCCACACCGGGCTATTGTATGGATGATGATATGTGAATTAATGATGGCGAAAGAGTCCGAGGTCCAACGCCGAAAGTTAGCCAGCATTTCTGCTTCAATTGGTTGAGGGAAAACCATAGTAAAAACCCCAACCAGGTAACATGTCACAACCAGGATTTGAACCCGGGCCCGCTCGTTTCACAACAGAGCATTATAGATTTACTAGTGGCTTGGGCAGCAAATGCTGCAAACTAAGTTCATTAGACGTTCAAATACACATCTTTTAGATTTATTTTCAATGAAGAATACCAGACATTCTGAAAGTTATTTGCTTCCATAATAATGAAAGATACTCTCTCTCTCGAGCCAATACTGAAGAGAACCTCGCATATAAATATCTACACCACACCGCCATTAAATATATGAAAAAGACCCAACCCCACTTGATTAATAACTATAAAAATATTTGATTTTTAATAATACAGTATTATTATCTTACGTAAGTTTTATAGCTTTCAGTAACATATACTATATAGCCGCCACTCAGTAAAATATAAAAAACAAAATCGAATTTAAGTTATTCTCTACATCTACTTATATAAACCCAAAACGTTTCACTTTCATATCATCAATATAGCATTAATATGTATAATTAATCAAAAATAGTCACATCACGGCATTAACTACAATAATATTTCATTTCTAATGGTAATAATGTCATCAAACCACCTCAAGTTTTGTAGTTTTTAATATCCAATACACAGCTGTACTTAGAAAATTACACACCACAGAATCGAACCTGTAAATTATTTTTAGTAAGTTAAGTTTTTAATAACCAATTTAATTTGAACTCTAAATATGTCAGCATTCTTGCAGATCATGGCCTTCGTGTAATATTGTTTACTGTTGACTATAGAAGATTGCATTTTAGTATTACACATGAATGTTTGGTCGTACTTATTTTTATTTTTTTATTTTTTATTAATAAAACATCCATTTGCACAATTTTAATATAGCCTATGTTCTTCTCCTGGTTATGAAGGTTAAATGTGCAAACTTTGGCACATAAAGGTCAAAGCGTGTAGATTTGTATAGAGAACATACATACATACCCACATTCACTTTTATATATTAGATACAAGCTATGGGAACCTGTTAGGCTTGGTTACCATGGCACCCGCGTGGTGACAGGCATCTCGCGTTATTTATACCTCGCATCCATCACACAGATAAGACCGCGTGTTCATCACTCAGGGGGCGTAACGCGAGGTGCCTCACGCCACGGCAATCAGATCGAGGCGGAGGAATTCGATTCCAAGATGATGTCTGTTCGGCACGCATGCAGGCCTGGGGGCCGCTTGTCGATGTGTCAACCGGTGATGTTAGGTCCAGGGAAATTTTCGTTTTTCGGGAGGATTTTGCCCTCGTTTTGAAAATATCGAATAGGTATGAAATCCTCGATGTTAAAATAATTAATATTTTGCTTAGAAATTAAGGAAACTTTATTATTTGGAATTATGTCGTATGATTTGTAGCAATCGTATGATTTGTAGCATTTCTTTGTGGTAAGTGCGTGAGAATGATGCGGTTTTTGGTTGGAAATTGAAAGACGAAGTCTGTACAAAGCAATTAACACATTTTTGGCTTCAGATTACTAGCCAGTTACACTCAGGAGGAAATTAAACGCAGAATAAATATGGGAAATGCCTGTTATTATTCAGTTGAGAAGCTTTTGTCATCTAGTCTGCTGTCAAAAAATCTGAAAGTTAGAATTTATAAAACAGTTATATTACCGGTTGTTCTGTATGGTTGTGAAACTTGGACTGCCGCTTTGAGAGAGGAGCAGAGATTAAGGGTGTTTGAGAATAAGGTTCTTAGGAAAATATTTGGGCTAAGAGGATGAAGTTACAGGAGAATGGAGAAAGTTACACAACGCAGAACTGCACGCATTGTATTCTTCACCTGACATAATTAGGAACATTGAATCCAGACGTTTGAGATGGGCAGGGTTTGTAGCACCTATGGGCGAATCCAGATATGCATATAGAGTGTTAGTTGGGAGGCCGGAGGGAAAAGACCTTCGAGGAGGCCGAGACGTAGATGGGAGGATAATATTAAAATGAATTCGAGAGAGGTGGGATATGATGATGGAGACTGGATTAATCTTGGACAGGATAGGGACGAATGGCGGGCTTATGTGAGGACGGCAATGAACCTGCGGGTTCCTTAAAAGCCATTTGTAAGTTTTATTCTAGCCGATTAAAGAAGTTATACTTCTGGGTGTTTCATTCCCTATTTGTGATATTTTTAAGGTATTTTACCAACAACATTTACCAATTACTTAGGCCTATGTAACAAGTTATTGACAAATTCGTAAATAACTGTAAAAACCATTTCTTGAACAAAACAACAAGTATACATCTTTCGTGTTGTTTTATTGTTATGAACAATGATTATATTTAATAATTCTAGATCTATTTTCACATACGTTTGACAAAAATTACATATTTCTACCAGAAGTTTAAGGATACCCCTTCGAAAGAAATCTTACACTTCTGTCCTCATACCTACATGAAATCCCCTGGTGGTTATAAAGGGACCAAATGCCTGTGAAAAATGAAGTCGTTTACTGAAAACTCAATCTGTCTATCTTTCAAACTGCGGATTATATAGGCCTAACCATTTTTCTCTTATTGGCAAAGCTTCATTTCTCACACTAATTTATTAAACTTTGTCGCACTGTAAAGAAAACAACTATCGCAATGTTGATATTTTGTATGTTGTTCAATATTATACTTTTGTGAAATTTTAATTTTCCTACCAATTTTGTTTCTAGTATTCTATTAAAACTAGTGGCGTGTGCAGCAAATGCTGCAAATTAAGTTCGTTAGACGTTCAAATAAACATTTTTCAGATTTATTTTCAGTGAAGAATATCAGACATTCTGAAAATTATTTGCTTCCATAATAATGAAAGATACTCTCTCTCGAGCCGATACTGAAGAGAACCACGCATATAATTAATATCTACACCACACCGCCATTAAATATATGAAAAAGCCCCAACCCCACTTGATTAATAACTATGAAAATATTTGATTTTTAATAATACAGTATTATTATCTTACGTAAGTTTTATAGTTTTCAGTAACATATACTATATATACTACATAGCCGCCACTCAGTAAAATATAGCAATCAAAATCTAATTTAAGTTATTCTCTACATCAACTTATATAACCCCCAAGACGTTTCACTTTCATATCATCAATATAGCATTAATATGTATAATTAATGAAAAATAGTCACATCACGGCATTAACTACAATAATATTTCATTTCTAATAGTAATAATGTCATCAAACCACCTCAAGTTTTGTAGTTTTTAATATCCAATACACAGCTGTACCCAGAAAATTACACACCACAGAATCGAACCTGTAAATTATTTTTAATAAGTTAAGTTTTTAATAACCAATTTAATTTGAGCTCTAAATATGTCAGCATTCTTGCAGATCATGGCCTTCGTGTAATATTGTTTACTGTAGTTTGTGTTTTGTTTTATTCTGAAATGCAACACGGCCGACTTGATGCTCGCTCCGCTTTTCCTTTACTGGCCTTGACAATTCATTTTGATCCCTGTGTTAAAGCTAAGGGAACATCAAGTCGGCCGTGAATGCAATTAGCTAGTTCTCAAAACTGACGACAGATGGATTTTGGAAAATAGGAAAATTATGTTGAAAAATTGACATTTCACTGAAAACTACTATTTTTCCGAAAAACTTTGAGTTCCAAGCTTCAAAATGAGGGGTCATTTATTAAAATCCGTTCAGCCGTTTTCCCGTAATTTCCATTACCAGTTCAAATTATATATATGGATGGATGGATGGATGGATGGATGGATGGATCGACAGACAGACAGACAGACAGACAGATAGATAGATAGATAGATAGATAGATAGATAGATAGATAGATAGATAGATAGATAGATAGATAGATAGATAGATAGATAGATAGATATATAGATAGATAGATAGGTAGGTAGGTAGGTAGGTAGGTAGGTAGGTAGGTAGGTAGGTAGGTAGGTAGGTAGGTAGGTAGGTAGGTAGGTAGGTAGGTAGGTAGATAGATAGATAGATAGATAGATAGATAGATAGATAGATAGATAGATAGATAGATAGATAGATAGATAGATAGATAGATAGATAGATAGATAGATAGATAGATAGATAGATAGATAGATAGATAGATAGATAGATAGATAGATAGATAGATAGATAGATAGATAGATAGATAGATAGATAGATAGATAGATAGATAGATAGATAGATAGATAGATAGATAGATAGATAGATAGATAGATAGATAGATAGATAGATAGATAGATAGATAGATAGATAGATAGATAGATAGATAGATAGATAGATAGATAGATAGATAGATAGATAGATAGATAGATAGATAGATAGATAGATAGATAGATAGATAGCCTATTAACCTGTTGCACCCTGTAGGATACTTTGTCAATTTAAGGGTTAAAACTTACTGAAATATTACATTTTTTTTTGAAGAAAATTAATTACTCCAGAATAGATGTATTTAGATAAATGAATTTTGGGATAGAGTTAGAAATGTCTGGAAGGCTTCTTGTGCAAATATTACTTTTTGTTTAAACAAACTGTGACAGCTCGCTAACGCATTAAAATCCAGGTTTTTTCCTTATTTTCCTCAGGAATAATTGTCACTTAAAAGTTCAAAGTTGACCCCAATTATTCTTCTTTCGAGTCCCGGTAAATGTAATTACCACACTCTATTCTTTATACAGGTTTTGGTAACTACAAGGGGCAATCAATAAGTTACCGGACTGCCCTGAATATACAGGACACCATAGGTAATAGAAAACGTAGAAGTTATCTAGAACCATGGAAACGCCTGGCATCTATATTAACTGCATTACTTGAAAGGCAAAGAAGAAGACTAGCCACTATGCTTATATGGAGAGATTCCAGGAAAAATCGCAATAGATCCTTGACATGTTTGCACAAAATCACGTGTGGAAGCTCACTTCTTAAAGACAATCTGACGCTGTTTGATAGAATGACTCAACAGGCATGGAAGCAATGATTTTCAGTGACACGAACAGCTATGTTTAACGGTACAATAAATACAAGTGCAGTTCGGGAATATATTGATTGCACCTTGTAAATATTTTCGTTAACATTCTGTGTTATGTAGCGTTCGAGGAAAGAGGGTGATACGAGTGCTTTGAAACACACTGTATGTTGGTTGAAATAACTATAGGGTCATTCCATACAACATTTTAAGAATATGCCAGCCATGTCATGAATTTTTTTGGGCTTTTAATAATATAACTTTGAACTTTTCTGTTGATTTTCGAGTTTGGCATTTTTTCCGGTTATTGTATGCTTATTTAAGTTGTGTTAACTCTCGCTAGTGGTTTTATATTTTATTTTATCCGTCTTAGTATTTATTTTATTATTGTAAATATTTTTGTTTTTTCACTATCATTATTATTATTATTATTATTATTATTATTATTATTATTATTATTATTATTATTATTGTTACTATTATTTATATCATCAGCATTATTATTTGATCTCTGTAAAATTTATGTAGATTACTGGACTGTACCCGAGCACGAGCACATGCTCATTTCGGGTATCTATTCATATGTATTCAATTCAAATGTAAATTGTAAATAAATTTGAAAATTTGAAATAATAATGTTATTATGAAAATAAATTAAACTGCCAACTATGACCGCCATATCATTAATATTTTAGTCATACGGATGACTGAAAAAAGGGTGGCAGTTGTATGTTATCCATTATTTAAAATATTCTAGACATCCTATATGAAGTGTCATCGAAACTAAACAAACGCCATTGTAAACCTGAACAACCATATTTTAATACCTTAAAGACTAATCGGAATAATATTAAGGCATGCTCATAAAAACGCCCCATTGAAAAAAAGAAATTGTTTTATATTCGAATGCAACAAATTGAATTCCTGCGAATTTCATTCGTATTAAAGAAAATTTTATTCGTAATACATCTCCCAAGTTTTATGACTTCATCTCAAAAAACCTGTGAGTAATTAAATTAATAAATTATTAATTTTTGTTGCGACGATCGAAAATCGCTTGCTATGTGTGGCGGTCGCAGCGTTCGCGAGACTTTGAGAGTAATCTCAAACGACCGTCTCCCTGACCTTGATCGCGCAACATTCTGTACGACGGGAGAGCATACCTGCTGAGCTCCTTTGTTCCGGTGAGTTATTTTTATTAAAAACTGACATGATAAGTATTTAAGTAGCATTCTGAAATTTTCACAGTGGAATCAATATACCCTAAAGAATTAAACACATGTTTTTTCGTCTCCAAAAATGAATTCCATTTTGTGTTCCATATTTTTTTTAATTATTTTATGTTGGGTAACTGTTAAAAAAAATTATATATTTTTTTCATTTTAAGGACATTTATAAACAAGGCTCTCCTCTTTGGAATTGCATTGAAATGATTTTTCCATCTCCTTTACATAGCAAGAAAACTTTAATCAATGAAATCGTGTTCTTTGTTAAACCAATATTTTAAGTTCTGATTGCTGCCAAACTATGAAAGATATAAATATAGTAATCCTTGAAATTCATATTTAGAACATACAATAGTAATATGCGTTACAAGAGCGGTATGTTGAAGTTTTCATGTTCGAGGAAAAGTTTGATAAAGCGAAACGTAGTTGAGCTTTTTTAATTTCCGAGAATTGAAAGAAAACATACCGCTCGTGTATCGTACATTATTTTGTGCGAAGATCGTTTATTACATACCTGAAAGAGGAATTTCTAATTAGTTGCAATGAAATCTCCATCTTGGTTTTTGTTCAATGACGGCAAATTTGCGAAACAAAACTATCTATCTTCAACATTGTTGCTTTAAAATGTTTTCTGTGTTTACTATACTCCAGCAGGCCGTGATATACGTCTGTTTTTTTTTTCCCAGTCTATGATGAGTCTGGAATCTTGTTGATTTTTTCACAGCTTCCTTAATGTTACTTGCATCACGAATGCAGTAACTTTAGTAGAGTTGTAGAGTTTACTTAATTATTGCAAATATTTAAAAACA
Source organism: Periplaneta americana (assembly GCF_040183065.1). Classification (NCBI taxonomy): domain Eukaryota; kingdom Metazoa; phylum Arthropoda; class Insecta; order Blattodea; family Blattidae; genus Periplaneta; species Periplaneta americana. Next base: position 166,709,761 of record NC_091128.1, read on the forward strand.
ATAATTAACAGTGCAATTTAGGTGAAATTGCAGTGGTAAGTTTCCAACTTATAATTATTACTATATTGAACGTCTCTAAAAATAATATGTTAAAAGCCTAAAGCAGTAAAATCAATATGTCACTTAAGCGGTAAGAAAAGGGAAATTGTTATGTGTGTTAAGTTGGGAATACTGAATGTGGAATTTTAGACTTACCGCGGATTGGTTTTGTGAGGAAACCAACCAAATACGCACGATCTCGCACAAAATAACCTACTAGGCCTACAATATTTTTAACTTTTGAGACATCATGGTTCAAAAACATGCTTTTTTGCTTGGAATGACCCTATACTCAAATAGTAATATGCGTTACAAGAGCGGTATGTTGACGTTTTCATGTTCGAGGAAAAGATTGAAAAAGCTCAACTACGTTTCGCTTTTTCAATCTTTTCCTCGAACATGAAACCAAATATACCGCTCGTGTTTCGTACATTATTTTGTGCGAAGATCGTTTATTACATACCTGAAAGACGAATTTCTAATTAGTTGCAATGAAATCTCCATCTTGGTTTCTGTTTAATGACGGCAACTTTGGAATACCAAAATATCTATCTTCAACATTGTTGCTTTAAAATGTTTTCTATGTTTACTGTACTCCAGCAGACCGTGATATACATCTGTCTTTTTTTTCCCCCAGTCTATAAATGCGAACTTAAAACAAACGGTAAGGTTATGTAATGATTTATTTTTCATTTTAATATTTTAACAGTATTATTTATATAACATATTGCAGTAATAACATCGGCAAGTTGATTTGTTGATTTTTTCACGGCTTCCTTAATGTTAATTGCATCAGGAATGCAATAACTTTTGTGGAGTAGTAGAGTTTACTTAATTTTTGCAAATATTTAAAAACAATAATTAACATTGCAATTTAGGTGAAATTGCAGTGGTAAGTTTATAATTTATATTTATTACTATGTTAAACGTCTCTAAAAATAATATGTTAAAAACCTAAAGCAGTAAAATGAATGTCGCGCTTAAGCGGTAAGAAGAGGGAAATTGTTATGTGTGTTACGTTGGGAATACTGAATGTGGTATTTCACACTTACCGGCGTATTGGTTCTGTGCGGAAAACAAGCAAATACGCACGATCTCGCATAAACATATTTGCGCTGCATTCTCCACAAGATATTCTACCAGTTTTGGGCTGATATTATGATGTTGAGGTAAATCCTGGCACAAATAAGACATTATAGTGAAGAAAGGGATGTATTTTGTGAGAAGGACTTACCGCCACTGACTGCTGTGAACAGCGCTCTGGCATGTGCAAGTTCACACTATTTGCATAAGCTTTCACGAGACACAATTCCTGTGTGAACAAGCGCACATTGACATTGAAGAACTTGTATCGATGATTCTATGGAAGGACAGTTTACAGTTCACACATTGGCTCTTACAGAAAAAAGCCATTGACTATATGCCGTTCAATGTAATCCATTAGAGTAGACAAGACTGAATCATCCTTGGTGTTGTTGAAGTTCTCGAGTTCAAACCTGAGCGAAGAAAATGAAATTTTGTTCGCAGTTTTGTCACGAGCCTTTACACCATACACGGGCACAATTTTCGGTTACGTGAGGCATTCGATTTGAAATAGTTTGTTTACTAGGAGAGGAGACTGCAGAGTAGGATGGGAAATATAAACTGCTGTGACCTGCGTCACCTTATCGTAATCGCTAAGGCGGCCAGTGGCGAATTATTAGGAAAGCGCTTGGTTAACCTGAGAGACTCGAAAACTTTTATTCAATTTGGCAAATTAATTCGGCAGCTTTAATCATAAACCTCTTTACTATTTCTCTATCGTTGAATTGATTTAAATCACAGGAAAGAAATTGCGTAACTAGCCAATAATATTCCATCACGTTGTCTACGTTTATTTTCTTGAATATTCTGGCGTTTCTCAAGATTACTTAATAGATTTGCACGTTCTCGACCTAAAATAATTTCAGAAAATCATATTTTTTTTATAAATTTCTTTTGGAAATAATATGTACAGACAACATTTAATTCCTCGTAGGTTATCTTTTAATGCAGCGTGTTTAAGGTATAATGTCGTATTTAGTATACTATGCAAATGTTAAGATCATAAATTTTCTTCGGAATAGTACGAAAAATAACATTTAATTTGTCTTACCTTCTAATTCAGCATGTTCTTTATGACATAAGGAGTAATGTCGTTGTATATTAAATTTATTAATGCCTAATAGGATTTTCGAGCATAACATACATCGTATGTTCTCCTCTTCTAAACAGCAAAAAAACTCTTCCTCCTATTCTCATGAAATAATCGTTTTCTAACGCGTACACACTGCTTTGATAATGTCATTATGCCACCACTGATATTGCTTATGAAACTGATATAGAACCTGGCCACGCCTAGGAGCTACGTGAGGGAGAAACGGGGACTGTGACGTCACTCAAGAGTGATAAACTCTGTGAAGGTCAGTGAGGCATTATTTCTCAAGTGAGGCCCGATGCCCATCCATGCTTTACACTATAAGGTAGTGGTTCGCAGAGTGTGGATCGCGACTCCCTGAAGGATTGTGTAAAATGCTGAGAGGAATAGAGAGATGATTTACAAAACAAAATTAAAAAATCACCTTATTAAAGGAAGAGGACAGTATTTTTTAGTAAAAAAGAGCATATTTTCAAAAAAATAAATTCTTTAAAACACTGTGATATGTATGGAATACATTTCATAACATTTTGTGAGTATTTGTGTCCTTATCGGATGTTTAGACACCATTTTTAAAGCTCCTTCGCTCTGGGTTTTTTTAATCACAGGTAACTTCATTTTTTTTTTTTTTTGCCTTTGCCAAACAAAAATGGATATAATTTCTGAACTATTAAAGATACATGCATGAAATTTAGAATACACATTCTCTAGACTATTAGGAAATTTTTCTCTGTAGCAGAATTTTGCTAATTGATTTTATTTTAAAATGTCTGTCTGTTTGCAAAAAAGGAAATAGAAAAAGTTCTTAAATTTTAATTGTTTGTTTTACAAATGTAGGGACTAATATCAAAATTCTGTTACAGACAGTTTTACAATTAAAATGTTAAAAAAAATGTTTGAATTTATCTTTAATGACTCAGAAATATCGGTTTTAGTAAAATCCTGCATTGGCTACTTTTTTTTCAAATCTGGGCCCCCAATAATTTTTGATTGATTGATTGATTGATTGATTGATTGATTGATTGATTGATTGATTGATTGATTGATTGATTGATTGATTGATTGATTGATTGATTGATTGATTGATTGATTGATTGATTGATTGATTGATTGATTGATTGATTGATTGATTGATTGATTGATTGATTGATTGATTGATTGATTGATTGATTGATTGATTGATTGATCTAAAATCACAGAAAAAAGATCTGTAAAACCACCTTAAATTTCTGAAAATGTAACATTAATATTTAATAAAAATGACCATGATTTTAATAGTAAAATGCAAAGAAAATGTACCACACCATGGCGGCGTGATCTAAGGCATCCTATGTAAAGGCACCTAATATGAGATCTATTTTTATAAATATTAATAATTCGACCCTCCCAAATACTAACATTGTAAATCAGTTTTTTATGTTTTGAGTTATGCTAGTTAATATGGTCTTAAATTGTTTCTTTTTCTTCCAGTACTATCATTGTAGCTCTAAACCTTCCCAATCGTATGTAAAATCCTATTGTTAATATCTGTATTCACAGATTTACACGATCATTTTAAAACTTCATTTGCTTCTCCTGAAAAATGGAAGAAAGTGAGTTACAATGTTAGTACTTGTGAGGGTCGAATTCAGGAAATAAAAGCCATAGATATTCCAAAACACAAATATATTACTCAATATTTATTAAATTTTAAGGTACAGAAACGAATTTTTATTTGTATTATATTTATTCTGTAATTCACTTTGGAAAAAGTTAAAAACGTGCATTTTTTGAGTTTGAAAAAAATATCTCTTAATATGAGACCCCATATTTATTTTGCTTCTTGACACATGTTGGACACATAGGGGAGAGTCGGGTAGTATCGGACATCGGGTAATATCGGACAGTGAGTTTCTTTCATCTACCACACGATGATAGTACCTGATTGACATGGTTACGTTTCTGTGATGTCGCATAGAGAAACGTAATCATGTCATTCAGGTACTATCATATGGTGGTAGATGAAAGAAACGCACTGTCCGATATTACCCGATGTCCGATACTACCCGACTCTCCCCTAAACATTCGTTCAGTTGCTCCACAATGTTCATGGGCCCAACGATAACATCCTGTACATGAACCCATCGTTCTCCACGAGTATTGGAAGAAAATAAGCAACCACAAAAGAGACGTTCAGATTCTTCATTGTCAATGTCATATCGAGAAATGGAGACATTCTCTGGCCTACACGATCCCCCGATTTGTGTGCATTTGATTTCTTTTTATAGGATATCTAAAAGTAAGGTATAAGCAAACAAACGGCGAAACATTGAACAACTGAAGACATCAATTCGTGAAGAAATTTTAAATATCACAGTCGAAATGTTACAAAATGTAATGAGTAACTTCAAAGAGCGATTACAAAAATGTATGCACGTTGGCGGAGGGCATTTGAAGGATGTAATTTTCAAGAAGTAGTGGTTACAAGCAAATGGCATACCATATTCCTTCTGTATTTTCTTATAGTAAAAGTTAATTTAATACATTATCTAAAGTTTCCCGTTCCTTTGACCCACTCCGTACTTTTATTATAGACCTACAAAAGGATAATTATTCATCTCCCCTCTTGCTTAAAAAAGTCCCTTGTGCAGACACTTGTATCTCCCTATTTCGACTATGCGGACATTTTACTGACTGACCTCTCCAGCCACAACAACATGAAACTTCAACGTGCTCATAATTTGTGTGTACGTTTTGTAAGCTATGTTCGTAAATATGATCATATTACCCCATCCCTGGAAGCAATAGGTTGGCTTAAACTAGATAAGAAAAGAAATTTACATTCACTTCTCTTTCTCTTCGAAATCTTGAACTCTTCTATTCCTTCGTACCTGTCGTCTCGCTTCACTTACCTTTCTTCCCACCATAATCTGAACACACGCTCTCGTCATGAAACAATACTAACAATACCATCCCATCGCACCTCCTCATACTCATCTTCTTTCGCAATAGCCCTGCCAAGACTCTAGAATTCGCTACCTGCTAGCATCAGGGACTGTCGAAATAAAATTGAATTCAAACGAAAACTTACTAGGCACTTGGTCAGTAATTGATTTCTTGTAAATAGTTTCTTTAATCTATCACAAAATATTTCAATATTCAGTAATTTCATCACTATACAATTTTGTTATTCTAGATTTAATTTGTAATTCATTAAAATATAAAATATTCTTTGTTTCTCTATGCTAAATTATCTAGCTTTAATTATTCAGGCAATCTTTTCGTACTTTGATTTTATTGTAATTGTAATTGTAAATTTAATACTAATTGTAATTTTATTTGTAATTGTAATTATAAATTTAATACTAATTGTAATTTCATTGTTCATATTGTAGTTGGAATCTCCTGGTAGAGGGGCAGAGAAGGCATGACGGCCTTATCTCTACCAGGTTAAATAAATAAATACTAATACTAATACTAATACAGTCACTCCGTGTGCATGTTTTTCTGTTGCCAGTTTAACAACAATGTACCGTGCTGTAGACTTACAAACATTTCACAGCAATTCATTGCATTAATAGCCGTCCGTAGACGATATCCATGTCCGTGAAGTTTATGTTTTCTTTTTAGTTCATCTTGCGATTACCCCGGCGCTGCGAGCGAGGGTGTCGGAACAAAACCCAGCCTGAACCGCTCACGGACAGAGAGCTGTCACAGTCCGTTTATCTGTCACTTGTCTTTTGTTTCGAGTTGCAGAACTCAAACTCCGCCGCTCGCTGCGCTATCTGCAGCCGATACCAACTTGTAGTATAACACCAGAAACAACTAACAGAGCTGCAACAAAATGGGCGCAACAAAAACAATAGCAACAATAACAATAATAATAATTAATTAATATACTAGGAGCACTGATATGAAAGAAGAGAGGTAAATTAGAAGTACAGACGAAATTGCAGAAAGCAATTTAGACCTATTGTCAATACATTAAAATATGTATTTATTTCGCTTATGCGATGGTAATTTTGTTAAATAACAATTGAAAGTAACGTTTCATTTCTTATTGTCATTGTTGTTCCTTTCTTATGTTTTAGTTGAGTACTCATCTTTTATTTATTCACCTACAGAATAGAAGGCGTAAGAAATTAGGCACTTCTTTAATTTGGCTCTAAATAATCATATGTTTTGGGTTTGACTCTTTATATCCATAGAGAGGCTATTCAAAAATTTTACTGACGTTATAACGCACTCCTTTTGATAGCACGATAGACTTGCTGATGGAGTATGAAAGTAAATTTTGGCTAGTATTTATGCTGTGAACTGTTGAATTAATTACAAAGTTTTCACGATTACATACGAGGAAGATTATTAATGAAAAAATATACTGACAAGCCATAGGCATTATTTGTAGTTTTTTAAACAGTCCTACACGATTCTCTAGATTTCGCACCTGCTATTATTCTAATTACTCTTTTTTCGTAGTAGGGATATACTGTTACTATCTATGGAATTTCCCCAGAATATTATTCCAAAATTCATTACCGAATGGAAGTATGCAAAGTACTGTATATTGTTTTTAAGGTATTGATATGTAGGCCTACTACCTCTTGCATAGATCTAATAATAAAACATGCTGAATTTAGTTTGTGGGTAATTTTTCTTTAATATGATTTTTCCACTTTAACATTATTATGGATTTGTAAACTAAGAAATTTGGTTGTTGTTGTTGTTGTTGTTGTTTCTATTAGAGATTTGTTAATTATTGCGCTTGAAATTTTCGAGGTTGAATTTGGGCAGGATTTAAATTGTATTATGTTAGTTTTGTTACAATGAACTGCAGTGGATTGCATATGTGTACTGCTAATTAAAAAAAGACTCTAACTAAAAATTTACACATTTCATTTGTATCATTCCCGGGTAAATTGACTCTGAACAATTGCTTAGGAGAAATCGCTGTAGATACACTTACAAACACACAAATAACGTGCCTAAATAACTTAATCTGTATCAGGCATACTGAAAAGATATTTTTCCACGGAAATATTATAATATATTTTTTACATCAGCATAATATTTAATGTTTATATTAGAAAAGAGTCGCCCTGAGTAGCGCAGTTGGTATAGCGCTGGCCTTCTATGCTTCTATGCGGGTTCGATCCAGATCGATGGCATTTAAGTGTGCTTAAATGACACTAGATTTAGTGGCATATAAAAGAACTCCTGCGGGACAAAATTCCGGCACACCGGCGACACTGATATAACCTCGGCAGATGCGAGCGTCGTTAAATAAACTATAATATAAATAGAAATAAAAGCAACATAACACATGAGGTTTACAGCCAGTCTTCATTGAAAGGAAATGAGTCTGCGTCATTGTCGGGAATAGAACTCAATTCGTTCGATTTCCAAGCAAACACGATACTATTCAAACCACGACGCAGAATAAAATGTTCATCGTAACGTAATCTTCATAAAACTTCAACAACTTGAAAGAGAAAGAGGCTGTCTGTCATACAGATGAAAGCTGTTTCTTTTTCTCCGGTGACTCTTTAGGAGAAACCACTGAACTGTTAGGCGCTGCCATCTAGTGCCGATTTTTGTAACATAGTATCGATTACAATTCGGAAAGACTCGGTTTGTATCTGTATTCCGTACATTTATTTATGCCCATCTTATAAAGGTATATTTACCTTCATGGAAGTGATTCTCGAATGATCACTATTTTGCTTTACGTTACATAGACAATAATGGTCCATATAATTATTCGAAAAAAAAAAACAAGCAAATCAACAAAAGTCATCCCTTTCTGTGTTGTTACTTCAGATCGTCTGTCTTCTTTTTGGACCGTCGATACTTCGGTTTCTTTCTCGATTATAATATTCAAAGACCACTTCAAAAAAATCTTTATCTATCGTTGGAATATTTTCCCTACATTTCGTCTATAAATTATTGACAGATTTAAATAATAATTGAACAATTACAAAAATCAATTTTCGCTAGTATAAATTTGCTAAAATCAAAATTTAATTTATACATATTTCAAATTAATTTAGTCTTGGAATTTTGTACGGTGATTAGACAATACTTTTCGATTAGTAAACAATATTTAGAATCAAAAAAAAATTATTCTTAATGGTAATTATATTTTTAAGTTTGGGGGGATAGTGCAATTTGTGCAGGGAAAATTGCTTTCCCTGATATCTTGTACAATTGTCCTGGCAAAGTACTGTATGTAATATGTCTGCATTTTATATATTATGTATCTATTTCTATATATTACATCTGTTTTTCTTATATCTCTGTATTTGTGTAATATAAATATGACTTTTATTGTCATACACATTTAATGTAATATGTGTATTTTATGTCATAAATATGTATATATTTTATGTAATTATTTGTACAGGACTGTAATATGTATGATTTAATTACAGCCCTAATATACCTTCCGGTAAAATAGGGTTCTATAAACTTGGAAATTCAATTATAATAATAGTAATAATAATAATAATAATAATAATAATAATAATAATAATAATAATAATAATAATAATAACAATAATAATACAATAATACAATTCTAAATATGTTTAATCATTTCTTCTCTATTTTGTTCATAATAAAGGTGATAATAAATCCTGTCATTATCAATTGAATATATAAATTAAAGATTTTTTTGTAAATTCTTTTTCCATTATATTTAATTTTGTAACATAAATAATTATTAAAGAGAAAATTGAATAGATAAAAGAGTATTAACACCAGGATTTGATCTCCAGTATGAGAATACACTTGCATACAAAATTTCATAACTTTAACTCAGAAAATTTGAATGTTATGAGGGAATCGAATTTAGAAAATTTAAGTTGCGGGAAATGAGCAACAAACTTACCGGAGATGACAAATTCTGACCATATTTATCCCTTTCCAGTACAGTGAGCCAAAGATATGAAAACAAAAGTATTTTTACGTTTGCCATATAATGGATCAGAACAAAACTCCGATAAACTTACTCACTTCTTACTTACTTACAAATGGCTTTTAAGGAACCCGGAGGTTCATTGCCGCCCTCACATAAGCCCACCAGCGGTCCCTATCCTGTGCAAGATTAATCCAGTCTCTATCATCATATCCCACCTCCCTCAAATCCATTTTTATATTATCCTCCTATCTACGTCTCGGCCTCCCCAAAGGTCTTTTTTCCTCCGGCCTCCCAACTAACACTCTATAAGCATTTCTGGATTCGCCCATACGTTCTACATGCCCTTCCCATCTCAAACGTCTGGATTTAATGTTCCTAATTATGTCAGGTGAAGAATACAATGCGTGCAGTTCTGTGTTGTGTAACTTTCTCCATTCTCCTGTAACTTCATCCCTCTTAGCCCCAAATATTTTCCTAAGAACCTTATTCTCAAACACCCTTAATCTCTGTTCCTCTCTCAAAGTGAGAGTTCAAGTTTCACATCCATACAGAACAACCGGTAATATAACTCTCTGCGTTTAATTTCCTCCCGAGTGTCATTTATATTTGTTACTGTTGCTCCAAGATATTGAATTTTTCCACTTCTTCGAAGGATAAATATCCAATTTTTATGTTTTCATTTCGTACAATATTCTGGTCACGAGACATAACCATATACTTTGTCTTTTCGGGGTTTACTTCCAAATTTATCGCTTTACTTGCTTGAAGTAAAATTTCCGTGTTTTCCCTAATCGTTTGTGGATTTTCTCCTAACATATTCACGTCATCCTCTTAGACAAGCAGCTGATGTAACCTGTTCAATTCCAAACTCTGTCTGTTATCCTGAATTTTCCTAATGGCACATTATAGAGCGAAGTTAAAAAGTAGTGCATCTCCTTGCTTTAGCCCGCAGTGAATTGGAAAAGCATCAGATAGAAACTGGCCTATACGGACTGTGCTATATGTTTCACTGGAACACATTTTAATTAATCGAACTAGTTTCTTGGGAATACCAAATTCAATAAGAATGTCATATAAAACTTCTCTCTTAACCGAGTCATATGTCTTTTTGAAATCTATGAATAACTGATGTACTGGTACTGTACCCTTATACTTCCCTTTTTTCTCCAATATCTGTCGAATACAAAATATCTGATCAATAGTCGATCTATTACGCCTAAAACCACACTGATGATCCCCAATAATTTCATCTACATATGGAGTTAATCTTCTCAAAAGAATATTGAACAAAATTTTGTACGACGTCAGCAAAAGTGATATTCCTCGAAAGTTACTACAGTTAGTCTTGTCTCCCTTAAAAATAGGTACGACTATGGACTCCATCCATTGTTCTGGTACAATTTCCTTTTCCAAAATATAATTCTGCACACATTTTAAAAAAATGGTCACTCTGAACTGCCACTATTCCATTATAGGGATTTTGATATAACTGTAGAAAATAGAAATAAAACTGTCTTTCTTATGAACAACCACTATGCTGCAAAGGGTTAAACGGCCAAGTCAGTTGACACATCTCTCGTTTTAGGTTATAACTCGAAAAGTATTAGAAATATTTTTTTTTCATCATTACTATTGAGTAAAGACCATTCAACAACAACAACAAAGTAAAAGTTTTTCCGACTTCCAGAAGTGAATATGCCCCTTAAGAAATATATTATTTTAAAAGAAATAGAATAATAATTGAGAGAATCTGGCTGCGACAGACTAAGATTGGTAAACAAGCTAGACTTCTGGCTTCTTTTCACAATCAAATCAACTCCACCATCATTGCAAGAACATTAATACCGTGATGCTTTGCATATTAAATTATCGAGCAGATGTAAAAATAGAACAGTCTGCAGTATTGAGTGATGTGTAAGCCCCATGGATGGTCCCGCCTGTATTTGTCTTGCTGCATTAGCAGCAAAGCTATTCAAGAAGTTGTCCACCCTCTGCTGTCACAAGCTAGGTGGCGATGTCTTTGACACACTTTCGAACAGCGCTCAGTAATTCAAGTTCGTCATGTTTATTCTTTTAGGATAACCGTTGACGTATGGACAGTTCATCAATATCAGTACTGTTCTTTACATCATCTTAATTTGAATAATAACCTTTAAGACACCCGGTATATCACCGCATGTATCACCACGGAGAATTGGGAACATAAAATCTGTGATTAAGTTGTGATCAGGGGATTTCGTCACAGGTCTCTTCATCACAGTTATACAGACGTGGGCAAATTATTAGCAAAATTGAAGATTTTTATTACATATTTTTACAAAATATGATTCTTCAGTTTAGACTACAGTTGACATTTTTGCGTATTTCGAAATTATTAGCAAAATTGAAGATTTTTATTGTATATTTTTTACAAAATTTGACTCTTCAATTTGGACTACATTTTATATTTTTGCATATTTACAAATTATTAGCAAAACTGAAGATTTTTATTATATATTTTTACAGAATTTGACTCTTCAATTTGGACTACATTTGATATTTTTGCATATTTACAAATTATTAGCAAAATTGAAGATTTGTATTGTATATTTTTTACAAAATTTGACTCTTCAATTTGGACTACATTTGATATTTTTGCATATTTACAAATTATTAGCAAAACTGAAGATTTTTATTATATATTTTTACAGAATTTGACTCTTCAATTTGGACTACAGTTTACATTTTGGGTATTTCCAAATTATTAGCAAAACTGAAGATTTTTATTTTATATTTTTACAGAATTTGACTCTTCAATTTGGACTACAGTTTACATTTTGGGTATTTCCAAATTATTAGCAAAACTGAAGATTTTTATTATATATTTTTACAGAATTTGACTCTTCAATTTGGACTACAGTTTACATTTTGGGTATTTCCAAATTATTAGCAAAACTGAAGATTTTTATTTTATATTTTTACAGAATTTGACTCTTCAATTTGGACTACAGTTTACATTTTGGGTATTTCCAAATTATTAGCAAAACTGAAGATTTTTATTTTATATTTTTACAGAATTTGACTCTTCAATTTGGACTACAGTTTACATTTTGGGTATTTCCAAATTATTAGCAAAACTGAAGATTTTTATTATATATTTTTACAGAATTTGACTCTTCAATTTGGACTACAGTTTACATTTTGGGTATTTCCAAATTATTAGCAAAACTGAAGATTTTTATTATATATTTTTACAGAATTTGACTCTTCAATTTGGACTACAGTTTACATTTTGGGTATTTCCAAATTATTAGCAAAACTGAAGATTTTTATTTTATATTTTTACAAAATTTGACTCTTCAATTTGGACTACATTTGATATTTTTGCATATTTACAAATTATTAGCAAAATATGAAGATTTTATTTTATATTTTTACAAAATTTGACTCTTCAATTTAAACTACAGTTGACATTTTTGCATATTTCTATCTACTGTAATGATAGAAATATGTAAAATTGTCAACTGTAGTCTAAATTGAAAAGTCAAATTTTGTAAACAGAATTATCATAAAAATCGTCAATTTTGTTAATAATTTGTCCACGTCTGTAAGTAGTCACGGTATACCTGCCATCTTCTTTCTGGTCACATATAATGACTAGTCATCTAGTCACTAGTTCCAAATAGCAAATTAGTAACCTGATGGTCACCAGTTGCAAATTCGTCATAGCAATTGCATTAATTTGTAATTATTCGTCACACCCATATTGTTACAAGTCAGAAATACAATTGTAGTATAATAAGTTACGTGTTTATTTTGATTTACAGTAAATTTCCAAGCACATTATGCCCAATGTATTGTAGATAGTATGCTTCCTTCTTCTTCGTATTTCTCAGAATTCCAAACTGTTCTACAAATTCTTGAATCTGAATCTACTAAGTACGTGTGTCGCTGAATTCTCTTCTCCGAAAAAGAAGAACATGTTCTTAACATGTGACTAATTTTGTGATGACAGAAACTTAATATATATGGCGTATTTCAAAAATCAGTTCAAATATTAAACCGCTATAAATATTATAATACATGAGATAGGGAAAAAACAAAAACATTACAGTGTTGGGCAAATAACGGGGTTTACAAAACATTGGGAAGATGTCCGCCGTTCTCTTGTTCAACGTACAGCAATCTGTCTGCGACACCATGCACAGCATTTTGAAGATAATGTCTTGAAATATTGGCAATTTCTTGCGAGATGGCATCTTTCAGTTGCAGTAGGGTTGTTGGATGTGTCAGGAAAACTCGTTCTTTAAGGTAACCCCACAATCAAATGTCGGCCGGGTTGAAATCTGGAGATCGCGGAGGCCACATTGTTGGAAAGTGCCTACTGATGACAAGATTGCCAAACATCTGCGTAATTAATTGTAGAATCGAAAGCAAACACATCTTGTCCACTCTGAATCAGTTGCAATGTACAGATATTTTCAGAACGTCTCAGAGATTGTTGTGCAAGGCTGAGAGTGGTGAAACACTTTAAAGTTAAATGTGAGAAATATTTTTAAGTGGTTTTTGTAGAATCGAAAGCAAACACATCTTGTCCACTCTGAATCAGTTGCGGCGTACAGATATTTGCAGAACGTTTCAGAGACTGTTATGCAAGGCTGGGAGTGGTGAAACACTTTAAAGTTAAATGTGAGAAATATTTTAAAGTGATTTTTATAGAATCGAAAGCAAACACATCTTGTCCACTCTGAATCAGTTGCAATGTACAGATATTTGCAGAACGTTTCAGAGACTGTTATGCAAGACTGGGAGTGGTGAAACACTTTAAAGTTAAATGTGAGAAATATTTTAAAGTGATTTTTATAGAATCGAAAGCAAACACATCTTGTCCACTCTGAATCAGTTGCGGCGTACAGATATTTGCAGAACGTTTCAGAGACTGTTATGCAAGGCTGGGAGTGGTGAAACACTTTAAAGTTAAATGTGAGAAATATTTTAAAGTGATTTTTGTAGAATCGAAAGCAAACACATCTTGTCCACTCTGAATCAGTTGCGGCGTACAGATATTTGCAGAACGTTTCAGAGACTATTATGCAAGGCTGGGAGTGGTGAAACACTTTAAAGTTAAATGTGAGAAATATTTTAAAGTGGTTTTTGTAGAATCGAAAGCAAACACATCTTGTCCACTCTGAATCAGTTGCGGCGTACAGATATTTGCAGAACGTTTCAGAGACTATTATGCAAGGCTGGGAGTGGTGAAACACTTTAAAGTTAAATGTGAGAAATATTTTAAAGTGATTTTTGTAGAATCGAAAGCAAACACATCTTGTCCACTCTGAATCAGTTGCAATGTACAGATATTTGCAGAACGTTTCAGAGACTGTTATGCAAGACTGGGAGTGGTGAAACACTTTAAAGTTAAATGTGAGAAATATTTTAAAGTGATTTTTGTAGAATCGAAAGCAAACACATCTTGTCCACTCTGAATCAGTTGCAATGTACAGATATTTGCAGAACGTTTCAGAGACTGTTATGCAAGGCTGGGAGTGGTGAAACACTTTAAAGTTAAATGTGAGAAATATTTTAAAGTGATTTTTGTACAGTCTAAAGCAAACTTATTTTGTGCGAGATCGTGCATATTTGCTTGGTTTCCGCACAAAACCAATCCGCGGAAAGTCTAAAATTCCGCATTCAGTATTCCCAACCTAACACACACAACAATTTCCCTCTTCTTACCGCTTAAGTGACATATTGATTTTACTGCTTTAGGCTTTTAACATATAATTTTTAGAGACGTTCAATATAGTAATAATCATAAATTGGAAACTTACCACTGCAATTTCACCTAAATTGCACTATTAATTATTGTTTTTAAATATTTGCAAAAATTAAGTAAACTCTACAACTCCACTAAAGTTACTGCATTCGTGATACATGTAATATTAAGGAAGCCGTTTGTTTTAAGTTCGCATTTATAGACTGGGGGAAAAAAAGACAGACGTATATCACGGCCTGCTGGAGTATAGTAAACACAGAAAACATTTTAAAGCAACAATGTTGAAGATAGATATTTTTGTTTTCCGAATTTGCCGTCATTCAACAGAAACCAAGATGGAGATTTCATTGCAACTAATTAGAAATTCCTCTTTCAGGTATGTAATAAACGATCTTCGCACAAAATAATGTACGATACACGAACGGTATGTTTTCTTTCAATTCTCGGAAATTAAAAAAGCTCAACTACGTTTCGCTTTTTCAAACTTTTCCTCTAACATGAAAACTTCAACTACCGCTCTTGTAACGCATATTACTATTGTCTTATCTGAACCAGTAGAGATATCATGTCTCACAATGTTACATAACAGAAGAAATTAGATGTGTTAAAACCCACAGATCTAAGAAATATCTCTGAAATGATTTTCGTTGAATCTAGAAATAAAATTATTTATAATCACAGCTTCAGGCGAGAAGTTTCTTGTCTTCGCTTTAAACTTGCAGAAGGTTTTGTTGGAAATGAAGAAAAAGCGTGAACTTTATATGTAAAATATGTTTATTAAATCACGATACGTATACAAATATAAATTGTTTGTTGTATATAATTACAACGTGACCTTCATTTATTATCAATAAATTACTTCCTAAAGGTGGGAGTTCTAGGAACATTGCGCACACGCACGATTCAAGGAACTGTTACGTTTGGTTTTTTTCTCACATTAATTACGCCCATCAGTCAGCTAGCTGTTAAAACACTGAGTCCAGAACTGGTCCATGGACCCGTAAACATGCAGCAGCACACTTCCAAGGTTGTGGTTCTCGTCTGGGTAGCTCTGCAACATCCAAACATATTTATTTATTTATTTATTCATTCATTCATTCAATCATTTATTTACTTATTTATTTAATTATTATTCATTCAATCATTTATTTACTTATTTATTTATTTAGTTACTTATTTACTTATTTATTTATTTATTTATTTATTTATTTATTTATTTATTTATTTATTTATTTATTTATTTATTTATCTATTTATTTATTTATTTACTTACTCATTCATTTATTTATTTATTTATTATTTACTTATTTATTTATTTATTTATTTACTTATTTATTTATTTATTCATTTATTTATTTATTTATTTATTTATTTATTCATTCATTCATTCATTCAATCATTCATTTACTTATTTATTTATTTATTTATTCATTCATTTATTTACTTATTTATTTAGTTACTTATTTACTTATTTATTTATTTATTTATTTACTTATTTATTTACTTACTCATTCATTCATTCATTTATTTATTTATTTATTATTTATTTATTTACCTATTTACTTACTTATTTATTTATTTATTTATTTATTTATTTATTTATTTATTTATTTATTTATTTATTCATTTATTTATTTATTCATTCATTCATTCAATCATTTATTTACTTATTTATTTATTTATTTAATTCATTCAATAATTTATTTACTTATTTATATATTTAGTTACTTATTTATTTATTTATTTATTTATTCATTCATTCATTCATTCATTCATTTATTTACTTACTTACTCATTTACTTACTTACTTATTTACTTATTTACTTATTTATGTATTTATTTATTCATTCATTCATTTATTTATTTATTTACTTTCTTACTTATTTATTTACTTATTTACTTACTTATTTATTTATTTACTTATTTATTTATACATTTATTTATTTATTTATTTATTTATTTATTTATTTATCTATTTATTTATTTAATTGCTAATAATTGTAACATAAAATATAAATAAACAGAAAAACCTTAGCTCGCCCCTGAAAGAGTAGAAATAAAATAAATAAATAAAAACTCTTGAAATATGCATAAACTTACGTCCTAAAGATACCAAAATATGACATAAAAACTTGGAAATATGATGCAGAAGAAATTAAATATGTTCAATGAAATTCTTTTTATGAATATTAATTCCCTTAAGAGGAGGTTCCACTGAAAATCATGAATTTTTTTTTTTTATTTGTATTGACTATTTTACGTCTTTAAGATGTATATTTTCATACCTCAAATGGATTCAGTTCAATTCTGATTACAAATATGTTTAAAAATGTTTTTAAACTAAGGCTGTAAGGGGGCGTGGCATTAAAAGAGCTGCAAAATTATTTTTTTCATGAAAGAATTCTATTTTACAAATTTCTGATTACGAATGTTGTAACTTTTTGTTCTAAAGTTGGCACCCTGAAGTTACTAGATGAATGTAGCGGAGGAGAATTTTAATAGGTATGTGTTACGTAAATATTCGTTTTACTTTCAAACCCATTTCTCCGTAAGTTTATTTTTCTTGATTCAACACAAATTTTTTATACCAAATATTAATCAATCTGGATGAAATTTTTACTGCAAGTAGGCCTATTTATGAGGTAGCTGTACGTTTCTGTGCATTTATTTTTTAAGAAATGCTGCTAGTTTATTTTATTATTTTTTTTTTCATGAATCGTAGAAAAAATAACATATTTAAAATTTCACAATTTTTTTTTAAATGAATACATGAGATATTTCATGAAATTAATACCTAGAAATGTTTCTCTATGTCTCCTGAACGTAACAAAAAAAAATAAAAATTAAGATCTTCTACTAAAAACTTGGATTTGAAAATATTTAAAAAAAAATAGAAAAAATTAAGAAAATAAAAACAGTTTGGAGTTAAAAATTTGGATTTTGTTAGTCCTTTACATAGTAAACATGCTTTCAAAATTTGGTTGAAAAAATGATTAGGAAAAAAGTTGTCACTTTTAGTGTGCCATTAAAGTAGACTCTATAGGAGTAGGATAACTTGTGTACCTTTCTAAGAACTTACAAAGATCCCCAGACAGTTGGGTAACAAAAACGCTGAGGTAACCAATTTTTGTGATCACCCAAACCACACATGTCACTTTTGGTCACTGAAACTATGTCCACTGTTGGTTTCGTTCGTCTACTATTTTTGGTAAACGCATTTTTTTATCATAATTTATTTTAGTTCACACAAGTTTTACTTGGTCAGAATTGTTTGTTAGAAGTGATATTAGGCTGTATTAATATAAACTGGAATTTGTTACAATGATTTCGTATAGTCCGGGTCAGTTTACTTAATACTCTAAGGGTGAAACCTAACCGTTTTTCCCCCGTTACTATAGTCCCGTAGCTCTTATTTTCGCCAGACAATCACGTTGCAGGTCGGCTACATTTAAACGTGTGCGTCTTGTGATTCGCTGATGAAGACGTTATTCATTTCTTAAGGCTCGATAAATACTTAATATAATCGCCCGCCATTTTAGCTCTTCCGTTGGCGTTCGAAGAAAGCACACGAAGACGTTATTTTCCGCTCAATTATTTTCTGAATTACAGTGCGTTTGATTTATTATCATAGGAGCTACGACATCATAATGTTTAACGGTGTGGCAAATAGATTCCTCGTCTGGTAGCTCGGCAACGAAGGAACAAAAATGGCGAACGACGCTGCCTACCTAGACTTTATAGAGACTTCACTTCCTAAGACGTAAGCAAAGAGGAGGAGCCACGCCGGGAATAACAGCGTCGCGACTATACATTACGCTAGTGGATTATGGTGAATTTCTACATTGAAGGTTGAATTTTCTTTTGACAACTTCGTTTCGAATTTTGATACTGAGAAATACTACAACTGGTAGTGATTTTCTAACTGTTATGTTGGCAGCAGGATCAGCTGTTGTCGGTAGTGCAAATTCTGAAAATTCAAATTGTTCTAAATTCCTGAGCCGATTACTGGGAGGTAGTGAAATTCGAACTTGCTAATAATTAATTAATATCAGTATTATATTAATACATAATAGTTATTTTATGTGTTTCGTTTTGGTTATAATTCAAGACTATAGTCAGATAAGTGTAAATAAATACAACATACTCGGATGTGATAACTCAAGCGGGTAATCGATAAAAATACTATTTCACATTTTAATTAATTTCTTTCGTGTTTAGATTTTTATTACAATAACTAGCCGTACCCGTGCGCTCCGCTGCACCCGTTAGAAATAAATATAAAGTAATTACATAATTAAAATAGGACGTTTGATCCAGGGAACATTCGTGTTTGATAGAAGGATAAATCGTTTAATATGTTACTTAATTTAAATTGTATTTAAATAATTAAAATGCCATCATTTTGATCCAGAGACCACTCATTTGGTGCAATGACAATTCCTTTAACATGTTACTTAATTGTTATTACATGCATCCATAGTTTAATGAAGATTGACATCATTTAGATTTAATGTGTATACTTTATATTACTTGCTATATGTTTCAATTGAATTATGGTAATAACTTAATTTTAACCCTTGTTTTCTACGTCTTCAATAAATGGAGCTTGGCCCACTATGGTTCTGAACCCTTCAAATAATTTAAATAGTGATACAGCATATATAGTGATATGTAATTATATTTCTTTCTTTCGAAAATGTAAGAATTCACGATCTCCTATGTACCATTGCCATGGAATGAATAAATGTGTTTTTTCTTCCTACTCAAAAATTTTATATTTTGCACATAGGAGTTACTGTAGGAACAACAACGCTATAATCTGAGGCGGCGGTGAAAATGTATTGTATTGTTATTTTAAAAGTCTTGTATATCCTTAAATATCAGTCCTATCAAAATGTTGCATAGAATAAAACTTATCGGAAATCATTTTTAAAGAAACTTTTATTATGTAAGAGTTTTCACAAAAATCAATAATAAGTGAGATATTTCGATTTATTTAATTCAGGCCCCCTTATAACCCTCCTTTTAAATAATGTATTTTGAATGCCATATAGCCTAAAATCTAAGTTACAACGGACTTAATTTATATTCCAATTTTCATCGAAATCTGTTCAGCCATTATCGCGTGAAAAGGTAACAAACATCGAGACAGACAGACAGACATACAAACAAAAATTTCAAAAAAGCAATTTTCGGTTTCAGGATGGTTAATTATACATGTTAACACCAATTATTTTTGGAAAATCGAAAATTACCAAAAAATTTTGGCTACAGATTTATTATTAGCATAGATGTCAAAGAGAGGAAAAAGCATGGCAGCGACTCCACCAAGAAAGCTTAAAGCGTGCTGTGAGAATGTGGATAACCTTTCTCTAAGCAAGCTCCTTAGTTATGGCTATAAAAGTTGGTTTTTCGATGCTTCCTGCATCACACAGTTCACGTATTGTGATACGACAGTCTTTTTTGTTGAGGGCGTCAATTCGACCCTTCTTGCATTCTGTCGTTGCCGTTGCTGGCTGGCCGCTATATAATGATACGCGTACCTGTTGTCTGAAGAGGATGGTGGCCCGCTCCAGCGCCTTGCTGAGCACCATGGCCTGCAGGTAGTGCACGTTATCGTCCGCGTTGCCATGCAGAAGGTAGAACTGCTTGTGCCTAAACCCCTCCACGAGCCGCGTGACGTCACCGTCATTGTAGCCGTACAAATTATCGTCGGACCGTGGCTGGCCCATGTAGCGCTCCGTGTAGATGGAGTCGTAGTAGATCCAGCTCGTCACGGGCGCTACGGAAGCCCCACACTTGAAGACACCCCCCGTATCGCGGGCAAGAGACATGGCCGTGGCGTACCCGCCGTAGCTCCAGCCCCAGATCGCCGTATTCTGGCTGTCGATGTATGGGTATGTGTCCTGCAGCATCCTGCAAGTGAACACATGACAACTCTTGATATACGGTCACCAGATTGTAACATTACATCAGTCCACATCTGTGGAGTAACGGTCAGCGCGTCTGGCCGCGAAACCAGGTGGCCCGGGTTCGAATCCCGGTCGGGGCAAGTTACCTGGTTGAGGTTTTTTCCGGGGTTTTCCCTCAACCCAATACGAGCAAATGCTAGGTAACTTTCGGTGCTGGACCCCGGACTCATTTCACAGGCATTATCACCTTCATATCATTCAGACGCTAAATAACCTAGATGTTGATACAGCGTCGTAAAATAACCCCAAAAAATAAAGATTGTAACATTAGGCCTACATCATCATTATTGCTGAATCGATTTCACTTTTTTCTTTTGTTCGTTTTCTACACTCTTTGCTTCAGTCTACCCCTAAGAGAATAGTCACAGAGTCAGGTTTTAAAGTCAGGAATCTTATGTGGCTTACTTACAACTTGAACATCTGTTATTTGTACTTTCAACAGCCTATTGTACACTGACGTTCAAAGGCATCCGCCTTACAATTTTATGATCGTGTAAGCGAACTTTCCAACCACGGGATAAGTCAGAACCAAAGAAATGAAAAATTGACAAACTTTGAAAGAGTTCCGCTGGTTCTCAATAGATGGCACCATTATTGGGAGCCGTTAAAAGTGTTAGGGAAAATTATTATGTAGATGAAGCATCTAATAGACAATATCAGCGGTTTTCAGCCAAATTCAGCAACAGTGACTATTATCTTAGCCATCTATTCATAGAAGTAATAACTAAAGAATCCACACTTACACTAACAATTTATCGATTAGTTTTGAACGTCAGTGTTATCGTATCGATAAATAAATAGAACTATAATTATCTAAAGGCTTATTTTGTAAATAATGATATAAATCTGCTCTAAAATGGTTCAGAAATGAAGACAATTCATTTCAAATTTTCATATCTTTCCAAAATGAATTTCATACTTTAACAAAATATTTTTCATATTGTGCTGGTATGTTTTCATAAAACATTACTTCTTTTGGGGAGTAAAATTAAAAATACTACTAATAATAATATTATTATTGGTATAATAGATGCCTGAAATACCGATCGGACTTTCTAACATGAAATATAATTAAGATTTTTGCCACCATTGGTTGCAACATTCGCTTATAAAGTTCATATCCCTCGAAAGTATCTACATTGAGTTGTATTGTATTGTTTTGTATTGTATTGTATTGTATTGTATTTACATTCCATGGTATTCGTACATCGCTTCACAGCTAAAATATGGAACATGTCAAACAAACAAAAATTCTTAATAGTACAATAAAATATTTAAGAAATTATAGTCACAGTCTAGATGGGTTTTACAATATAATCTACTAGTAAACACAAAGTTTTAGTATCAGTGCTTAATACAACACAGAAATATTAAATGCAACGTTGTTGATTGCCATAAATTCACCTACAGAATAGAAGGCGTGAGAAATTAGGTACTTCTTTAACTTAGCTCTAAATAATCTTATGTTTTGAGTTTGATTTTTTATATCCAGAGGCAGGCTATTAAAAATTGTTACTGTCATATAACGCATTCCTTTTTGATAGCACGATAGACTTGCTGGTGGAGTATGAAAGTCATTTTTGACGCGTATTTATGCTACGAACTGTTGAATTAGTTAAAAAAATTTCACGATTACGTACAAGGAAGATTATTAATGAAAAAATATACTGTCAAGTTATGGGCATTATTTGTAGTTTTTGAAAATGATCGTACACGATACCCTAGGTTTGACACTCACTATTATTCTAATTACTCTTTTTTGTAGTTGGAAGTCTTTCTATGTTACTTGTTTATGATTTAAACTCATTAAAGCAAAACTTATGTAAATAAAACCCTTTAGAAAGAAAAATATGAAGTGCATTATACTCACTTGGTGACGTTTATCTGGTCGATGACCTCCACGGTCCCCAGACGTCTGTAGATGCTGAACTTTATGTCATCTCCTTTCATGCCAGAACCTCTCCCGTCGATCATGGCGTAGATGATGCTGCGGTTCGTTGTCAGATAGGCACCCCAGCCCACCGTGAAGGCGTCCGTGATCTGTGCCGAATTAGGTCCTCCATACACGTACACCAGCATGGGGTACTTCAAGCCACTCGTTTCGGCCCCAGGAGGCAGGTATAGCCTCACTTTGGCCGTGAATCCACCGGCCACCGGCACTTCCGTGTCCACAATCTTTGGCAATTGTCGACCACCGATCTTACTCCTCAGCTCTCTGTTGTCTTCCCAGAGCGCCAGAGCCGAATCGCTTCCCGAACGGTAGATGGAGACATGAGGAATATCAGGGCCTGCGCACGTCAGCGCCATGTGGCTCATGTCCAAACTAAATGATGCGAAAGCGTAACGACAGGCATTGCCATCTGTAGTCAGCACGTTACATGATAGGCATGTGGGACCGGTGCTCCCATCTGCCGGTACTGAGTAAACATGGCGTTGTGCTGGCAAGTCTTCAGCTGTTGATTGATAGTAGCTGTTGGGAAAATGTATCACATTAGAATGTGAAATTATGAAAGAAAATACCAGTAAATACACACGGGTTTCTACGCCGCAAGCTGCTAGTCGGACCTCTGTGAAAGTGATCATCGAATTATAAATTGAACTAATCCTCATTCCACACAAGAACACTCCACATGTCAACAAACATAACGCAAAATCCTTCCGCTCCTCAACTGACGATTACTTCTATTTTCGCACTGGATAATGAGACATGCATCGACACATGTGGAGCAATGATAGACAAGACATAGAGACAGTTTTTTTTAAGGGGAGTAGGTAGTGATTTTTCATGTTATGTTTAAAAAAGAAAGTATAAAACTTACACTTGAAAAGAATATATATATTGTAGGGAAGGTAACTGCAGATAATCCGAGCTTTTGTTCACTGATTTTAATGTTTTGAAAATTAAACAGATTTATTATATTGCCTTATTAATCTTCATACATAAAAATCGTAATAAATTCAAATTGTATCATCATAAATATGGAACTAAAAGATCCGATTTTATGCGACTAGAGGAACCAAAGTGTTTCACAAGCACAGCTCTGAGCCATGGTACCTACTTTGGACCAAGGTTATGCAATAAAATAATTGATAAATACCCAAATTTGGAAAATTTTAGTATCAGAAATTTCAAAAATAGCGTTAGGAATTTAATTTTTAAAGAATATATATTGATTTAATATGTATATGTATTTGTATGACTTAAATTGTTAAAATTGAAATTGTATTTTTAAATTTAATTTATTCCTGTAATTTTTTTCTTGACCCACTTTGTGTCAAATAATTATCTTTGTTTGTGTTTATCTTTGTGTTTAGATATCTCCCTGAGCACGAGTTTTTACTCCTTCAGGGAAGAACTAAGATTGTATTTTTGTACATGTTATTTTACTAACAATAAACAACAATTAAATGACTTCTTTAAATTTGGTTTTGCATGTAATTCATACATATCTTTTTTAATGCAACTTTCCATAAGTTGATATTTTTCAAACTTAAGAGCATTATTTCTGAAACTACTGAATTTATTTACATGAAATTGTTACAGTATTTTCTGCAGCATGTGTTTTACAAAACATGCCCACGAGTTCATGAATATCACTCACATAACATGGAAAAGTATACAGGGTGATTCACGACAAGTTACCGCCACTCTTACGAAGCATATTTCAGAAGACATTTTGAGCAAAAAAATGCTATATAAACATGGGTCTTATTTTCAATATTTTGAGTGTTGCAATAATTTGAAGTTGTTTGTAAAATATCTATTTTTCTTTAGTTTTAAGGGTAAAAGAATATTAGAGCTAGAGAATGAACTATTCAAAGTATCATTTCTATAATTAGCTAGTAATCTGAAGATAGAAATGTGTTGTGAATTCCATAGTTGCTTCCTACAGATTTTTTTTAACTACAAAATTACATTTTTCTTACGCTCTTATCATTGTTATAAGTCACGCCACTCTTGTAAATTCTTTGAGACTGTAGTGTACATTAAGATGCAAAATTAAATTGTAAAAATCAAGTGGCTAGAAGGCGCGTGATTTGCAACAATTGTTGTGATAAATCCGCAAGAATAATGTAATAATTTTAGATAGAAATTGAAAAAAAAAATCTGTACGAAGCAACTAAGGGATTCACAACAAATCTTTAGCTTCAGAATACTAGAAAATTAAAGAAATGATACTTCTGAATAGCTAAATCTCGATTTGTAACATTCTTGTTACTTACAATGAAACCAACATCTGTTCATTCTTATTACCATTAATTTTTCTAAATAGAATACAAAACCTCTACTAGCAAAATCTCATTGCATTAATGTTCTCATTATATCAATATATTTTAGATTTATATTTTGCTCCCTATAACCAGGGGCGGCCCGTCCTTATGTGCTACAGCACAATGATAATTTTTGCTCAAATAAAGTGTTTGCAATACCATAGTATTTGATCTGCCATTTGACAATTTCCCGTTATGTTCATGATGCGTTATACAGTGTTTAGTCTTCGCTCTTCGCTCTTTGGTGCCTCAGGGGGTTCGTTGTGCTACTCAAAACTTACATGAGAATGTAGACAGTTAATGCGCATGTGCGAAGCTGAAATAACTGCTCTGATTGGCTATTTTTACGCGGGGAAGTGCTGTAGTCAGCTTCAGCACAACACAGCTTGGAGATTGCAAAAGTAAAAGCGTAAGGAAAGAATGCTTGTTTGTGGAGGAACTCGGAACTATGTACAATGTATTTGGTAATTCAAATGTTCGACTGCTGCTGCCATGTACCAGTTTTTTTTAGATTCCTCCTGAATCAATCAGCAAGCGACGGAATCCCAGAAAATTGATGCCAAGGAGGTATGTAACCGTATAATTCAGGAAACTACTCATCGTTTCCAATCTTTAAGCTACCTAGACGCAACAAAATTGTTAAACAGCGAATTTTCCTGAACGCGAACTTGAAGTTGCTGTCAACAGCTATACTGTACTGAACAAAAGAATGTTAAAGACACAACTTGGAGTTCTATACGGAAGATCCGACTTCCGAAATATAGATGGCTGTTCAATTGTTACAAAACATAGTCTCCAACAATTCACGGGATCCATTCTGTGAAGTAACGGAGTTGTTAAATATTTTGGTTACAACACCAATGACCACTGCTGAGGCAAAAATATGTTTTTCTTGCTTGAAACGCATAAAAACGTTTTTAAGGAACACTATGTCCCAGGATCGCCTCACTGCTCTTGCAATACTGTCAATAGAAAAGAGTATAATGTCCAGGATGGAGGGATTTAACGTTTAACACCAGGGTAATTGACAAGTTCTGCAGTAGGAAGGAACTCCATATTTCGTCACTAGGCGAGTCTCAAATTAAGATAAATGCATATAAGTTTATACAGTAGGCCGATATAGAGATTGTAGCACACTCATTATTTTGACCACAGCCGCTACTGCCTATAACATAGATTTAGTAAACTTCTACTAAATTAATTCTCATCATTTTAACCAACTAGCTATCTCAATTTATTTATAATTCTTTACATATTGCATATAGACTAAATTGAATTACATTAGCTTATAAATTAAGTTATTACTTTTTCTTATAGGTTTTATTTCAATTTAAATAAACATGTGCTAGTCGTTAAAACTTAACTGAGGAATATTGCTGGAGAATCTTTTAAGTGTAGTGTAAAATTCATAATTTAAATATTTATGTCACAATTGCATTGATTAAGGCTGGATGAGTGGAAGAGAAGGCCTTATAGTCTTAACTCTGCCAGCGAAAATAAAACATTTTATTTACCCTTAAAACTAAACAAAAAAAATATTCTACAAACAACTTCAAATTAGTGTAACTCTGACCCGTGTTTATATGACTTTTTTGATCACAATGTCTTCGGAAATAAGATCCGGTAAGTGGCGATAACTCCTCATGAATCACCCTGTATATGCATTGAAAAAATGGCAAAAATATTAATCAGTGTTTAATTTTTTTCTGCCTCATTAAGGGTGTAATATTTAATTAAATTTTGCTTTAGAATTTGCAATATATATTACTCGATAACTTAAAAAATTACAAGACATGTGATTGAAGATTGTATTTAGTAATGTGCACCTGAAGAATGAAATACATTTAACAAAGTGGGAAAACAGGTTATAGTTTAGACCTTTTTTTGCACTAGGATAAGAAACTAATTACAGTAGTTTTATTTTGTACCACTGAAATCAGAATGATTTATTGTATAACCATGCTAATTTTTATTTCATTCTGAACACTGAAAGCCTAGAAATATCGAAGTAAACTTTTGTACTGAAATACTCCAATCTACAGGAATCGCTACCCAGTCCCTCACAGGCCACAGCTCGGGTGACACATAAATTTTATAGAAGAAACAACATTTTCTCTTCCTACAAGATTCGGCAACACTGACTTCTGTTACGGTTTAACAGTTTGTGGTCTTGCTTTATGAAGAAATTTCTGTACCCGCACGCAAGATGACCGTCTTAGAAAGCTTGTAAATTAAGAAAATGGACAAATGTGTATTGAGACTAATTGCATTGTTTAGTGAGCTCCAAAGCTCGTTGATCACTTGTCCCAAAATGAGAGAAAACATTGAACTCACATGATGTCATTGATTTTGTCCCAGCCGTAGATGTATGTGACGACAGAGCGACCCCAGCTGAGCGCAGTTCCCGTTGCCATGGTATCTCGTAACGATACCTTGCGGGTGAACAACGTAACTTGTGCGTAGTTCCCAGCGCCTCCACCTTGAGGCTGTGGCAGCACTGACACTACTCGAGCGCCAGTAGCGTCGAAAGTTGGAAGCACGACGTCGAGCCATCCTGAGGACTCTGACATCTGGTATGTCTGAAAGGAGAAATGCAGTGATTCCTTTAGGCCCAATTGTATAAAACTCCCTTACTAAAGATCAACTTTGATCGAAGATCGAAAAGTGAGCCGAGTTCAGACACTTCTTCTATTGTATAAAACTTTTCTGCGATCAAATTACCTTGGTTCAAATGCAATCTTAAGTTCACGTGAAAAGGATTTGGCAACATCGCATAAACAGGTGAAATATGTGATGCGCGGGCCATGTTGTACAGGTTTGTTCAGTGTTGCTAATTTAGCGACTTTAACTCTTTTTCAACACCAATTTCTTTTAACTTTTATATTGCTTAAATAGGGATTTAGCGACCTTTTTAGCATCCCATAGTGACAAAATTTAATAGATTAGTATAGATTTATTTATTTAACCTGGTAGAGATAAGGCCGTCAGGCCTTCTCTGCCCCTCTACCAGGTGTTACAACTATAACATGAACAATAAGATTACAATTAATATTAAATTTACAATTACAATTACAATAAAAATTGAAGTACGACAAGAATACCTGATTAATGAAAGCTAAACATTTTATCATAGAAGTTAAGAACAAAGAATATTTTTGTATTTACTAAATTACAAATTAAACCTACAATAACAAAATTCTATAGTGATGAAATTACCGGATATTGAGATATTTTGTGATAGATTAAAAGAACTATTTACAAGAAACCATGTCTGAACGAGTCTCAATTACTGACCAAGTGCCTAGTAGTAAGTTTAATCTTTCTTTGTTGATAATGAGAAATCTAGCGACTTTACAACTACTTTTTGGCGACTTTCCGTACACTTTGTTGGAGACACTGGTTTGTTTTGTGTAATGTAAATAATGGCGGACAATAAGAAGAAGGTTGAATGTTCTCCAAATTGGTATCATGTTATGGTGTTTGATACTGTTAAACATGATAAAGCTTTATAAAACGACAATTTTCGTTTAGTAATACAGTTAATTGAAAATTTATGAATGTACCTATCATATCCATTAATAATTAATGGTTGTTATAAACATAATATAATTATAGGTTATGTTATTTGATACTGCTGAACACGATAGAGCCTTATAAAATATAAGATTGTTTGTGTATTAAAGCAAGAAATTGAAAAAATATATATATATATATATATATATATATAGGGTAAAAGAGGGTCTGTTGGACAGTCGGGCATGTTGAACACTTTGTACTTTAACGTGTTACTTCGCCACTTGTGGGCACCACATTCTGCTAGAAGTCAATGACGGAAGTAGCCACGAGTGGGGCTACTTCCGTCATTGACTTCTAGCAGAATGTGGTGCCCACAAGTGGCGAAGTAACACGTTAAAGTACAAAGTGTTCAACATGCCCGACTGTCCAACAGACCCTAATTTACCCTATAAATGTACCTACCATATCTATTAATAATAATAATAATGGATATTTTATTTGCGCAATCTGTCACTCGTATATTTCAAACAGAAAAGAAATAACTGAACTTGGAGCATCTAACTTAATCGGAGAAATTTCTTCAGTCAAAGTTGACTTTAGCTTGAGACAAATTAATCTCAGATTAGACTTTATACAACACAAAATTCCAAGTTCAGCTAGAATGAGGATCAATTTAGCCTCTGATCTAAGATTAAATGGTTTATACAATCGGCCCTTAGAGTTTTATTTATTTATTTATTTATTTATTTATTTATTTATTTATTTATTTATTTATTTATTTATTTATTTATTTATTCTGGTGTAGTTAAGGCCATCAGGCCTTCTCTTCCACAACACCAGGAATACAAATACAATAACAGAAATAAAAAGGAAAAAAAACACTATAAACGAAGTAAAGTCACACAAAAATATACACAGGTTGCAGTCACACAAACTTTAAATGAGTGATTAAGTATAATTAATTGTATCCTAATTAACTAACATAAACAAGAAACTTGCGATTTTAATCTGGAGTAAAAAAAAACACAAATCAACACTTCTAGCAATATCTAAAAATCATTAAACAAGACAAAATTTTCCAATTTAATTTTGAATTGTGATAAAGTCCGGCAGTCCCTGACATCATTAGGTAGCGAATTCCAGAGACGAGGTATTTCTACAGTGTAGGAGGATGAGTTTAGAGACGTTCTATGATGAGGGATAGAAAGAAGTGCTTGATGTCGGTTTCGAAGAGTTGTAAGAAATTGAAAGCGCGATAAGAGATAATTCGGAGTAGAAGTATGCATGATTCTAAATAGAAGAGATAGTGAATGTATTGTTCTTCGTTCCTTCAGACGCACCCATGAAAGTAACTGGAGGGAAGGTGGAGGTGCCTAGCCTTGATAAGTATGTGAGGTAAAAACATCATGGCAAAGAAGGAGTGCATGAAACTGAATTGCAACAAAGTCCCTGCCTATTTTATATATAAATAGGCGAAAATAAAGTAAACAGCAAGCAGACAACACAGAGATATTTAATGATCAACTTAAAACGTGTTTTATCATCACATAGCTCAAAAACTAAAAATAGATGGATTCGATATGATTAAGTTAGGTGTTTCTGAATACCTCAAATTCATCTTATGCCTCACGAAAAACGTTTCGAAATACAGTGCAATAATTTGCTAAACTACTTGTACAGTGGGGAGTGGGGAGGATAGTTAAATATGGTGAAAAACTAGTAAATTTTCAAATTTTCGTCTTTCAAGAATACTCCTTGATGTGTGAAAAATATATTACATATTATAATATAACGTTATTTATGGCTCTCGTCAGATACTGTGGCGCCATTTTTAAAGCTCTGGTGCACAGGGTATTTAAAAGACATTAAACTTTGATTATAAATTAATATTTGTCATTCAAGCTGAGTTCTTTGAAATTAAGGAAGCGGAGAAATAGGACTGTATGCGGGTTATTCCAAATGATCCATTTTTTTTTTTTTTTTTTTTTTTTTGCAGCAGAAATGACACTGTAGATTTCGATAAACGAAATCTCTCCTGAAATTTTCTGTCACCTAATTCCTATACTGTTTTCGCTGTAAGAAGAATCCTAATGTAAACATAAGCACGTTGCTGTCATACCCATGATTGGCTCCCAGTCGAAATACTCACACGACGTAAGAAAATATAGTTCCGCACTTGAAAACCATAACGTTGTATTATTTGAAAATAAAAAAATGAATTCTAATTGTTAAATACGATGAAACCTATAACTTCACTCATATGTAAAACGCTATGTAAAAGAAAAGCTACTTTTATATTTTGTTATGTACTATGAACGCGGATGAATACAAACAGTAATACCGAGGTAGTCTGTTCTTGTAACAAGCTGCCGTCACTCGAGCTCGTAGTTGTTCCTGTAAGCACGTGGTACTGAAGTATGGCTTCTGCATCCTCGGTGTGTGCGGTTATTAAACATAAGAGTGGAAACCCTCTCAAAAGCGGAGAAAAAGAAATAGTCTCAAATGTATATAATAAGTTATGTGAGTTTTAATTACAGTAATTATAAAGTAAATGTTTCCTAAGCAAATGAATGCATAGTAGTGAGGTTAGGCCTACTCGACGAGTAACGGGAAATGTTTAACATGAAACAGAATGTACAACAGTGGGCGGGAACACGTACTGAGAATCTATGGCGCCAAAAAGTGGCCAATGAAGCCTCACTTCAGTCACGTGCTATTGTTTACATTAGGATTTTTCTTACAGCGAAAAGATTATAGTAAGAATTCTCTCTTTGCACTAATGAAACTTCAAGCTTGCCATCATTCCTATGCTATCCAAGTACAGGAGTGGCAAAAAAAAAACGGACCGATCCTTGTAGCTGATTTCAGAGCCTTGTTCACTCCAGAGCACGATAGACTGGTAACTAAGGATGCTATTAATAGACATTTCGCTAGCCCGCGCTACGAGCGTGCTAAACTAGCCTGATTACTTTTTCTGATTCGACTGGTTACTTGTACAGGATTCATATCATATCATATCATATCATATCATATCATATCATATCATATCGCTAACACTGGTTTATGAATACGAAAAAAGTTAGTTCGCTGATCATCCGCCGGAAGCCCACGCTAAGAATATCTATGAATATGGCCCTAAAACTTTTGTGGTTCGAATCCTCCCTGAAAAAGGAACTTTTTTTGTTCCTTATTCAAATTTATCCCTAATACTTTTCGATTGTAACGATACTTTACTACTTAATTAACTTATTATTCCCAGAACATGAATTCTACCAGCAATCGAAAAGTATTGGGAATAAATTTGAATAAGGAACAAAAAAAAGTTTCCTTCCCAGGCAGGATTCGAACTACGAAAGTCTTAGTTACCAGTCTATCGTGCTCTGGGGTGAACAAGGCTCTGAAATCAGCTACAAGAGTCGGTCCGGTTTTTTTTGTCACTACTGGACAATAATAATCGTCTTCGAAATAATCAGTTGTGGGCCTAGCCGCCATTTTGTTTTACTAGATCCACTGATCACTGGTTATCTCCTTTAACCACTCGAATATTGCCGGTTAGAGATTACCGTGATTAATCTCCTGTTTACGTCCTAATCGTGGTTGATGCACCGTAAAAATGCTTAACCAGGAGTTAGATGGCAAAACTTGCTAACTGCAAAATTTTCAAAATTGAGATTTTGGTGGATTTGTTAACAAAAATCAGGCCTCTACACGATGTTAAAGTTATCTTAGTAAAATTTAATTATTTCTCTTCATTGTAGTGTGTCAAATGTGTGATGGTTGCACCTATAACCTACTTGTCTCCATTCAGTTTTTTGTATCTCCTGTAAAATTTAGTTTTTTCAGTTTGCAAGTTTTGCAAAAACGGTCCTCAATTTTAACCGTTGGTTACGTTAACCGATGTTGATACACATGGTCACCAGATCTGGCCGCCATTTTGTTTTACTAGATCCACTGATCACCGGTTATTTCCTTTAACCACTCGAATATTGCCGGTTAGAGATTACCGTGGTTTATCTCCTGTTTACGTCCTAATCGTGGTTGATGCACCGTAAAAATGCTTAATCAGGAGTTAGATGGCATAACTTGCTAACTGCAAAATTTGCAAAATTGAGATTTTGGTGGATTTGTTAACATAAATCAGGCCTCTACACGATGTTAAAGTTATCTTAGTAAAATTTAATTATTTCTCTTCATTGTAGTGTGTCAAAGTGTGATGGTTGCACCTATAACCTACTTGTCTCCATTCAGTTTTTTGTATCTCCTGTAAAATTTAGTTTTTTTTCAGTTTGCAAGTTTTGCAAAAACGGTCCTCAATTTTAACCGTTGTTTACGTTAACCGATGTTGATGCACATGGCCATGGAGACTATAAACGCGATCTCGCACAGTCACCTTGTGCTGCCGAGGTACGACTACCAACTCACCGGCTGGCAGACTCCAGTGGCGGCCACGCACACCTGCAGTTGTCCCAGGTTCTGCACGCGGTTAGTCCACACGGCGGACACCTCGTAGTCGTTGGCCCACACGGCCCCGTACAGGATGTGCTCCGAAGAGACCACGTCGACGGGGGCCGGCATCTCCACCAGGCGCGCCCCGGCGAGCGTCAGGTCCGCCACGTACAGCCCGACGCGCGGGTTGGCGGTGCCCGGCTTGGGGTAGCGGATGCTGACCGTGCTGGAGTACTGGGAGTCCAGGCTGCCGGGCTCGCCGTAGTGCACGTAGGATGCCGTGCGCACCTCCGTGTCGTTGAAGGACGCGAAGGCCAGGGACGCCCCGTTGGGGGAGAACCACAGGGCCGACCCGGACCCCAGCACCTCCTCTGGAATAGTGGGTACGTGGGCAAATTACGGGTAGGCTAATAATAATAATAATAATAATAATAATAATAATAATAATAATAATAATAATAATAATACAACAGTCGCTGAGATATAGCCCTCATCGCCTCTTCAAATCTCATTTCATATCCACAATCTTCTTCAGAGTCATTTTTCGTAGTCTTCTTGGCTCATATGTAGTACTAGTTGTAGTAGTAGCACTACTGGGTATTCAGTTCAAAGTGTGTCATTGCTCGCTGTATGCCGTCATGTGGCTAGCCGATGAGCCTAGAGAATTCAATCTTCCTACACTTCCGCAGAGGTGTATTACTTATCTGCCAAAGAAGTTGCCTAGCAAGTACGGCGTTCATTCTGAAGAGTACTTACTTACCGATACGTACGGTAATGCCGGTAGTGGCAGGAATGTGAACTATTTAGAAACACGTACTGAGGTGAGTTTTTTTTCTTACTGTCGGGATATGTGGAGAGGGTTAAGACGATTACTTACGTATTTGTTGACATTAACTTCGACAGTCAACATGGACACGGAGCATTTGATTTGTGTTGTGGAATGTTGTGATACGCAACCGATGATAACAAATACCCTGCGTACGACTTGGCAGCGCAAAACACAGTTCGAAAGAGGTTATGGTAGTACACAGACCGTACAGACCGCCATCTGTTGCTACGACGTTCAAGTTATACCGTACACGTTCTCAAGTTCAGATTGAACGCCTTGATTGATAGGCAACTTCTCTGACATAAAAGCTGAAACTCGCTTCAAATCGCTGACTCACAACAGTGACGTCATGACACACTTTGAAATGAACACCCAGTAGTAGTAAAAATTGTACTAATTTTGCAGTTCATTTTGAAGAAGTTTTTCAGATAAGTCTTTGAAATACAATATATGGATTTAATGTTGTTCCGTCAATGACTTAAGGGGATGCGCTACTGAAAATAGTCGAATTTTGGCAAATTTTACCATTCTTTGTATTTTCGCGCTGAAAATGTACGATTTTTTATTTATAAGTGTTAATATACGAATTATGTTTAACCAAAACTTTAAATTTAATTATCTCAAAAAAAATTCTACGTTTTCAATGACAAGTATTGATTTTACTTCTCAGTGGTTAAAGCTAGAGTGATGAAACTCGGCATACATATTTATTAATATCTCTGTTGTGAAATGGAGCATTTGATTGACTGTATTCAACATAGATTTTTTGGCCACCGGCGTGGCTCAGTCGGTTAAGGCGCTTGCCTGCAGGTCTGAAGTTGCGTTCGGGCGCGGGTTCGATCCTCGCTTGGGCTGACTACCTGGTTGGGTTTTTTCCGAGGTTTTCCCCATCCGTAATGTGAATGCAAGGTAATCTATGGCGAATCCTCGGCCTCATCTCGCCAAATATCATCTCGCTATCACCAATCTCATCGACGCTAAATAACCTAGTAGTTGATACAGCGTCGTTAAATAACCAACTAAATTAAAAATAAAAAACATAAATTTATTGCTAGAGAATTATACGTAAAAAGTATTGTATTTTTATTAATGTTTGAACATTGAAGAAACTATATTTCTTTTTACAAATGAACAAATTAAAGTAGGGCATTACTAATGCTCCACTGCACAACATGCAGTGTTACCTTTAAGGAAAAAAAAAATTAATTATAAGTCTTATAGAAGTAGGATTTTCACTAATAAAATTAAAAAAAAATAGTTTAATATTTTTTTTAATGTTTATGAAAAAAGATTAAAATTTACAATGTGTGATTATGATATTCATATGCATATTCAGAAGAAAACTAAAATCTTTAGCTAAAAAAATGTTGATTTTTAGAAATTTCAGCAGCGCATCGCCTTAATATGTTAGCCTATACATAAGGTATAAAACTTTTATACTACATATTTAATTGTTGGTATTAACGTTTTGGTAGCTTTTACTTGCAATAACATCAGGTACCATATTTTATATATTCATAATATAATAACCTTTGTTTTTGTGTACCATTGATATCAATATAGTTAAAAACTTAAAAATAAATATGCAAAGTCTAATATAAAATTAAAAGTCTTCATTATTTAAACTAAATTCAAAATTATTGTGAATAATATCATGTTGATATATTAAAATATGAAGACTTGTTTACAATTCATGTTTCACTATTGTGTCATATTAATTTTATTGTGAGTATATTAAGCTCACATACATCGATACACTCACAATAAATTTCATATGACACAACAGTCAAACATGAATTGTAAACAAGTCTTCGTATTTTAATATATCAACATGACATTATTCATAAGAATTTTTAATTTAGTTTAGATAATGAAGACGTGTAAGTTTATATTAAATTTTGTATATTTATTTTTAAGTTTTTAACTTCATTGATATCAATGGTACACAAAAACAAAGGTTATTATGTTATGAATGTATAAAATATGCTATCTGATGATGTCGCAAGTAAAACATTAATACCAACAATTAAATATGTAGTATAAAGGTTTTATACCTTATGTATAACATGCACTGACAGAACAACATTAAATCCATTTATTGTAGAAATTGTACTATTTTTAATAGTGTAGTAGTAGCGACAATAATAGTAGTTGCAGTAGTGGCTTACTTACTCACAAATTGCTTTTAGAGAACTCGGAGGTTCATTGCCGCCCTCACATAAGCCCGCCATTGGTCCCTATCCTGTTCAAGATTAATGCAGTCTCTATCATCATATCCCACCTCCCTCAAATCCATTTGAATATTATCCTCCCATCTACTTCTCGGCCTTCCCAAAAGTCTTTTTCCCTCCGGTCTCCCAACTAACACTCTATATGTATTTCTGGATTCGTCCTATGTGCTGTATGTCCTGCCCATCTCAAACGTCTGGATTTAATGTTCCTAATTATGTCAGGTGAAGAATACAATGCATGCAGTTCTGCGTTGTGTAACTTTCTCCATTCTCCTGTAACTTCATCCCTCTTAGCCCCAAATATTTTCCTAAGCACCTTATTCTCAAACACCCTTAACCTCTGTTCCTCTCTCAAAGTGAGAGTCCAAGTTTCACAACTATACAGAACTACCGATAATATAACTGTTTTTAATTGATTGTGTAACCCTTAAAAGAAAAATACTTCGACTCTTATACATGCATTCAAGTCTCTTTTCTGATCAATTGTACGACCATTTCTACCGTGGAACATACGATTTTCGTATTCTACCAAAACTGCCAGACCAGTATTCTACTAGTTCACAACTCTAGGTCTATTAAGCTACAGTTGCAACCTCAACCCGTAAGCTTCTTTGCTGTGTTAGGCTCCTGTGTCAATGTTTATTTTACGCCACGTGCAAAGCCTCCTCACCTTCGTACACCCAGTCTGGAACGCCGTTATAGATGACCCCGGGGACGCCCGAGAACGTGAGGCGTCGCTCCTCGGCCCCCGAGTAGCCAGCAGTGCGATAGTACAGGTCGTTGTTGAACACGAAGGCGAGGGCGTTGCCCACAGGGGCTAGGCGCACCAACTGGAGCAGCTCACCTCCGGCTACCGGAGCATACGTCCTGAGCAGAAGACAAGGTCATGACGTCACAGTATTTCATTTTTTTTATAATTATTTTTCAGAAAAGTTACTCTACTAATCCGAACACATTGAGGTAGAAAATTTATGGTTAGAGGTACTGAGGGCCGTAAAGTTTTTTTTTTTTTAACCAATGCCACCAGGTTGTCTTTTCGACATTTCTGGTCTTCTCTCCTGGCCGTGGCTTAGTTGTAACCCACTTCTGAGGTTGGGGCGCCTGGAAGGCGGAGTTACATTACCCCGATGATGTGATAGGATGATTATGATAATGTGGTGCCAGGAGAGGTCTTAAATCTAAACTTAACCTAAATTCCAGGCCATGGACGAACACTAGAATAATCCCCTTTAAGGAAAAATTCCTGTTTTCTAACAGGGAATCGAACCCGGGACCTCATGAACTATAGCCAGAAGCTCTGATCACTAGACCATGAGACTGGTCTAGGCCCTTAAAGTGTCACGAGAAAATATTAATGCTCTTTGTTGGAAGAAGAACTTGACGATCACCGAAAAATAAAGAATCAGTTTTTTATATTCTAGAAACTGGAATAAACTAGACTGTGAAAAACTTCATTAGACGACGATGATGATGATGATGATGATGATGATGATGATGATGATGATGATGATGATGTGTATATTCTGTTATTGAAGCTGATGGAGGTACATAAGATAAGATAATGAAGATTATGGTAAAGATGTGAGGGCTTGTAATCCGGTACAATTCATTCATTCTTTCATTTCTTCATGATGAAGACAAAGTTGAAGATATCTATCCCTTAATATTTTCCGCGAAAACAAAAAGGGGCGGTGTACATTGACATAACCGTAATTTTTCCACGTAGAATACGACTGAGGTGTTCGTTGTGATAGAATGAGATGTAGTGTTTTTTAAAAGATTTTATTTATTATTGACGAACTTTAGGCCTACATTGGCTCAGGTAGGTCTATGATATGATCATTTATGCTTCGAAATCTCACACAGCACAACTGTTTCAAATTTTTTTAGTTGGTTATTTAACGACACTGTATCAACTACTAGGCTATTTAGCGTCGATGAGATTGGTGATAGCGAGATGGTATTTGGCGAGATGAGGCCGAGGATTCGCCATAGATTACCTGGCATTCACCTTACGGTTGGGGAAAACCTCCGAAAAAACCCAACCAGGTAATCAGCCCAAGCGGGGATCGAACCCACGCCAGAGCGCAACTTCAGACCGGCAGGCAAGCGCCGTAACCGGCTGAGCTATGCTGGTGGCTTATTTCAAAATTAATTTCGTTCAAACTTGTCTAAAGTTTAGAAAATAGTATTATTCTAGCCGAACTTGTAATCGTGTGTCAAGGTGTACCACAAACATTCTAACTACATGTTAATGCACAAGAAAAACAATTTGAATAGAAAAAGAAGTGAAATAATTGAAGGACACGGTAGTTAGAGGAAGCTTGGAGTGCTTGTAAATTATAACATTTCAAACCTATGTATTCTTAATACAACTAAAGATAATTAAATGAAACTTTACCACAAGATAAAACAATTTAAAAATCGTTTACTGCATATAATTATTAATCAATAATATTTCTTCACTGGTTTATTTGTGAAGATATATTTTTTTTCTGAGGCTGAATTCTGACTTTTCATAAGTACACATTTCCCAGATACAGCTTGATCTATGACTGTAAAGTTTTTGTATTTTATAATAAACAACATTTCTGACAATATGAACCTAAAATTTGATCAAATAGATATTAGTTAAGGTAAAAATAATTTTAATACCTTCTTCAGGAATATTTAATAAGAATAATAATTTTTAAATAAAAAAACTATCATATTGTATTAATGTATTTTAGCTATACCTATAAATTCCAGAATTTATCCTTGAAAATGCACAGTTGTTAGTCAACTGTCCGAAGACAGGTCTGAATCTCACAACTGACACCAAAAAGGCATCACTCATGTGGCAACTAAGCCAGGAGATAATGAGGTACGGTGTCCAGTTCCTTTCCCCCTCCATTGCATACATCGCTGACTAGTAACGTATTTCACTAGTCAGACTTCAGATGTACACAAAGAATTGCTTTTCCTCTGATACATATCGTCAAGTGAGATATACTGCCTGATAATAGATGTACATATCAGCCAGAACTTCAAAGGTCGAAAGTACAGTTAAAGTTTAATTAAGGTGTAAGGCAAATAGTTCCTGAGAAAAGTGCACCTAAATACTTACTTACTTACTTACTTACTTACTTACTTACTTACTTACTTACTTACTTACTTACTTACTTACTGGCTTTTAAGGAACCCGTAGGTTCATTGCCGCCCTCACATAAGCCCGCCATCGGTCCCTATCCTGTGCAAGATTAATCCAGTCTCTACCACCATATCCCACCTCCCTCAAATCCATTTTAATATTATCTTCCCATCTACGTCTCGGCCTCCCCAAAGGTCTTTTTCCCTCCGGCCTCCCAACTAACACTCTATATGCATTTCTGGATTCGCCCATACGTGCTACATGTCCTGCCCATCTCAAACGTCTGGATTTAATGTTCCTAATTATGTCAGGTGAAGTATACAATCCGTGCAGCTCTGCGTTGTGTAACTTTCTCCATTCTCCTGTAACTTCATCCCTCTTAGCTCCAAATATTTTCCTAAGAACCTTATTCTCAAACATCCTTAATCTTTGTTCCTCTCTCAAAGTGAGAGTCCAAGTTTCACAACCATACAGAACAACCGGTAATATAACTGTTTTATAAATTCTAACTTTCAGACTTTTTGACAGAAGACTAGATGACAAAATCTTCTCAACCGAATAATAACAGGCACCTAAATACGTGCAAAAAAAAATATATATATATAAACAGAATTCATCACTAAAATTCGTAAACAAACCTATGAAAAAGTTATGTCTTACTCTATGCATTAAATGATTCTTAAATTCCTTGAAGTTTCATTTAATTGTCTTTAGTAGTATTAAGAATACTAAGATTTCAAAAATTATAATTTACAAGCGCTCGAAACAGCCCTGTAACTATCCAGTGTCCTCAAGTAACTAACACAGAAAATAAATGCAATGTAAAATGTAAAGTGACTTTTACGACACCCGGTAGATACTTAAACTAGTTTTTCGTCCATTGCATACTGACCTGTAGCTGAGGTCGTAGATGACAAATCTGGAGGATGTTGAATGCCTGTACCCCTGAAAACAGGAAAGACAAAAATGTTTTCAGACATTCGCCAAGTAGGAAAAAATCAGATGTATCAACAGTCATTGTTACCATACTCACAGACTGCTGGTCGTAGCCAATCAGCAAGAAGAGTCCGTCGGCCGAGAGTTCGTAACTTGTGGCTCTGTATTCCTCCTACACAAAACAAAAACAAAAGATGTTACGAGGTTGTGTTGAAAGTTCTTAGCGTCACATGGAAAAAGATCATTTATATTTATTCAACGTAACTTTTAACTCATTACACTTAGCATAACGGTCATAATGCAGTTGTAAACTTCAAATATATATATATATATATATATATATATATATATATTAGCTCTGCAAACCACTCTTCCGGGGTACTCATTACTGTACCATTTGGTGAAAACTGATTCGCTATGAACTAATATTAACTTCTCAGAGCACTTCCA
Organism: Periplaneta americana; assembly: GCF_040183065.1. Lineage (NCBI taxonomy): Eukaryota > Metazoa > Arthropoda > Insecta > Blattodea > Blattidae > Periplaneta > Periplaneta americana. The sequence continues at coordinate 166,750,411 of NC_091128.1, forward strand.
ATGATGCCACCTCCCCTTGTTATGGACATGAAGGCGCCGAAATTGCGTATAATATTAGCCGTGCCGCGCGGCCTCTCTCAGTAATATCTCGGCATCGAAAGAGTAGCTAAAAACCTGTGACATCACTTGTTTGATTTATAATTGCGAGTTCTGGAATATTAAAGTGATAATAGTCACTTAAGATACACTTTGAGTTAACCATAGTGAAAAATGTGTTGTCAGCTAGAACAAATTTCTGGTGTCGCTTTATATAAAGACAATATAAATTACATGCCCTACATTAATTACTTCTCTTATCATAAGACACCTGCTCCCCATTTGTAAACAGGAACAAAAAAAATATCAAATAAACACAAATATAGTTTCATTTCTGAAAGCCACCGACGTGGCTCAGTCGGTTAAGGCGCTTGCCTGCCGGTCTGAAGTTGCGTTCGGGCGCGGGTTCGATCCCCGCTTGGGCTGATTACCTGGTTGGGTTTTTTCGAGGTTTTCCCCAACCGTAATGTGAATGCAAGGTAATCTCTGGCGAATTCTCGGCCTCATCTCGCCAAATATCATCTCGCTATCACCAATCTCATCGACGCTAAATAACCTAGTAGTTGATACAGCGTCGTTAAATAACCAACTAAAAAATTCATTTCTGAAAGAAATTCCATGCTCTTGATACAGCACAGAATTTTTTCCTTCTTTTTTCTGGCTTCTACAGTTCATGCTTTCTTCATGACTGGTTTCCCCTTAAGGGGACACTTCATTAAAAAATGACAACTTTTTTGTAATGTTTTTTAACCAAATTTTCAGAGCATGTTTTCTATGTAAAGGACTAACAAAATCCAAATTTTGTACTTCCAAATATTTTTGGCTTTTGGTTTTTCCTATTCTTTTTAGAAATATTTTCAAACCCAAGTTTTTGGTAGTAGATCTAAATTTTTAAGCTTCTTTTTTTTGTTATATTCACAAGACATATAGAAACATTTCTAAGCATTGATTTCATGAAATATCTCATTTATTTACTTTGACTTCTTTATTTTAAAAATGTTATTTGTCTATTACTGATGAAAAAATATAAACTAAAAGCATTTTTTTCACAAAATAAATACATAGAAACATACAGCTATCTCATAAATACTTGCAATAAAAATTTCATCCAGATTGATTAATATGTGATACAAAAAAGTTGGTGTTGAAGCAACAAAAATAAAATACGGAAAAATATATTTGAAAGTAAAATAAATATTTATGTACGTTAAAATTCTCTTCCACTACATTCCATTTAGTAACTTCATGGAGCCAACTTTAGATTTGTAATCAGAAATTTGTAAAAAAATAATTTTGACAGCTCTTTAAGTGCCACGCCCTCTTGCAGCCGTAATCAAAAAAATTTAACATATTTGTAACCAGAATTGAACTAAATCCATTTGGTATGGGGTGTGACAATATACATTCTAAAGAAGTGAAATAACTTATAAAAATGTTTGACAAATTTCTATTATTTTCAGTGGAATCTCCCCTTAAGAGATAAAAGAATGTTCTTTAATCAAATTACCATTTATTCTAAAATGTTGGTTTTCAATTTATCTGTATATTTACTTCTCTATTCCTTTTTATGACCGTATATCTATTTCACAGAATTCAGAATCAGTAGCTGCGTAATTATCTATTTCATGTTTATCTTATCGCGTATAAGCTTCAAATCATACTAAGAAAGGTATTAATGAAGTTACTGAAGATTTAAAAAAGTTTATCTCTTTCGTAACTCTTTTGCTCAGTATCTGTGCTTGGCTATCACATGGAAATACTGCAATTCAGGTTAATATGTGTTCCAGTTCAACCTACACCGTGTTCAATTCCTAATGGAGGCATATAGATAAACGATGTAGGCCATGTCTGTTGTTGACATTGGATGTTGTTCTTTCGTTTTATTAACAAATGAATGCAGCCTATATTAAGAATATGGTAAGACGTATCATCAATGTTATTATCACAAGCAAACTCTATTTAATCTTTTTAAATACTTTTAAGAGCGAAATGAATGTTACAACAAAGCACTAAAATATATTCTTAAAACCTACTTCCGCACAGAAGTTTTGGTTGGAGAGCAGTTTCATGATGTTGAGTATTTCGTGAATGAATTTTAGTCAATTGACTATAATTTCAGAACTTCCTTGACGAAACTTTCTCAGAATTGTTAACAGATAAATTCAATACTTTCTTGTTCAGGTGACACCATAATACATGTTTTAAAAGCGGATTTCATGTTTAAAAAATTAAATATTAAGTGCGAAACTCAGACATTCGAAAGTACCAGACATTATTACATCAGTAAAATCGTTTGTCTTTTGTTAGGTTCGACAAACAAACCTATGATGTCGTGAGCGTAAAAACAATTTCTGAAAGCTGCCATTCAGAACTGAACACGGGGTAATATACATTACGTTTACATTTTGCATTCTATATCTTCATTATTTTCAGTGACATAATGTCTTAAGGAAGACTAGGACTGAATTTTTGGCCAAAATGGTAAAAATAAATATTTTTATTTCTTTACATAAATAATTACCGTACCTTATACATTTATTTAACATTCTGCCCTATATTTAGCCCCCACCTACTACTTTAAAAAGTCTGGCGACCATTTTTAAAATGCCACACCTACTAAAAATTGCGTTTTCTCAAAACTACGTTTTTGTTCAATAATAAAGTTCCTAGCGGCTTCCATTTTGTTCCGATTTACATGAAACTTTGCAAGAATACTCAGCATATTGCAATACACAAAGCTGTGCATGGAATCAGCTCTTCAGTGAAAACTTTTCATGGCATGATTTTTTAATTTCTAAAAACTAAGGAAAATTATCAAGCAAAAAATTATGATTTGTAAAAAAAAATTTATCTTCTCAAACAATTCTCAAATTTAAGAATCAATGTGCAGTTTTCTTTATTATGAAATGTAAGTCCTTCATAAAGGATGTTTAAAATCAAAAACATTATTCTGAAGTTGTCAGGGATGTTTTGAATTTACGCATAATTTAATATACTCTGTAATTGAAATAAGTGAAAATTAATATCTAAGGAACTAATGAATGAAACTTGATGAAATTTGGTACTGTTATTTAAACGTACAGACACAAAAAATCCGCTATATTTGAAAGAAATTAATCAAAGACTTTAAAAGTTACAAAACTCAGTTCCAGTCTCCCTGAAATAATCTAGTAAAAGAAATTTATTTATTTATTTTTAATTTATTTATTCGTCGATCAGCAAACTGCTATATAGACCACTGGAAGAAGTTCATAATTAATAGGCATATTCATTAACGTTGTTACTAATTTTGTTTAATTCACATAAATGTATCCCGGTTTTTCCTTAGTTTCGTCTTACATCACCAAATATCAAAATATTAGGCCTAAACGCTTATCAAAAATATGTTGCTATGGATTAATTCCACAGTATCTAATCACTGATACGATATTCTTTTGTTAAATTACTCTTTTTTCCATATTACAAGCCGCTGAATAAGACTTGGCCTCGTTCTAGCTTTAAGAAGGTTATCCTTCATAATCCAGCATATCACAATGGCATTAATATGCATCTTGGGATTTCAACGGCCCCCTACGATAAGCCTGTCTTATCTTGCCTACAACGCATTTTGTTCCTTGGCGTTTGTTTGTGCTTAGCAACATTAGCATTGATAAACACAATCGCTTGTATATCTTAACGTGGTGACAAATAGCAAAGTCTCTGTGTAGTTAAGCTGATTTGGGAATGGACAATAATCTATTTTAAACATAATAAAGATGTTGACGCTAATTTTCAACTGAAGGAAATACAGTATTTTAGAACCTGTATGAACACTGGAAACCCGTCTACCCCCAAAACTTTACCTCATCTATTTTTTTAATATTGCAGATGATACGTGAAATGTTGAGGAGGTGGAGGATGTTGGTGGAATAGCAGAGAAAAACGGGAGTAACCCGAGAAAAATTTCTGCAACACCAGCCCCTTCCATATACCTTAGTCGCCTCGACAAAAGACGAATTTTATAATTACAGAGTGGGCGTAAAGTCACACTACATCTATTTATTTTTCCTGTAAAACAAGTCTGTGCATGAAAAATGTGTCGGCGGTACTCTAAGATATCTGACGGACGTATTTGAAGGTCTAATCATGTAGGATTTCAGGGCTGGTTTTGGTAAGACGCCATCGAGAAGAGATAACTTATTGAAGTTGAAGAGAAAAATTTTCGGCACGGAATTTGTGAAGTGGGAGACCCTCCACTCGGCGAAAAACTGGTGCTGCAGTCGCCGAGTCAGTCGATCGATCGTCGATGAAATCAACAAGAAAACGTGCAGCCCAGTTACAAGTACCACGATCAACAAAGCGTCACTACATGAAGAAAAACTTGAAAATGCATTTTTTGTCCCTATGATTGTCATTGAATTAACAAACAGGGATTTGGACAGACATATGGCATATGACTACATGATGATACTCAATGTTTTTCCGATATACGGTCCCTCGTGGACGCACAGGGAAGCCACAATTCTCTCCTCCACACTGAAAACTCTCATATTCGCATCGCTATCCTACACTCTTGGAATGGCTGAAAATTTCCGTGTGTTTTGGTTTTCCTCAGGTCCACCAGATGTCTTACTCATGATCATACCTCGAAATACGTCCGCCAGATGTCACACGAGTATCATCAACACATATTTCATGCACATATTTCTTTTTCGGGAAATATAAACATATACAGTGGGACTTTTCGCTCATTCTGTGTTGTCGAAGATCTCATACTTACTTACAGAAAGACGATAAGATTACTAGCATAGTTTGATTTGAAAGTGCAATACATATAGTCTAGAGATTAGAGAGCGGGGTTCGTTCTTCGAGGCTACGGTTGGACTTAGTTTCGTTTCCTGCTTGTGTTGTTTTCAAACATTGAGTTCCTCAGTGTAAAATACTCGGGAGGTAATATAGTCCATCAATCGGATCTCCGGATAGGGACTGCAAGGAGAGATACCAAGAATCGTACTAAAGTATACTTATTTGAAACACCAAAAGTGTATATATTGACTACACCCCAACTCTGGCTACTAGCAACAGGCATCTATAATGAACACCGATCAAAATACCCCTCATTTCTCGTGAAAAACAAAAACTGAATAGACTACAGTGGATTACAGTGGACTTTATGTTGTCAGCAAACAGCTGGATACATTAAGATTGATTGATTGATTGATTTATTTATTTATTTATTTATTTATTTATTTATCGATTGAGTGATTGATTGATTGATTGATTGATTGATTGATTGATTGATTGATTGATTGATTGATTGATTGATTGATTGATTGATTGATTGATTGATTGATTGATTGATTGATTGATTGATTGATTGATTGATTGATTGATTGATTGATTGATTGATTGATTGATTGATTGTGTTGTTTCCAAGCTATAAGGCAAATATCAGGTAATCCAGAGGAATCCTCGAAAACAACCTGCTATCACCTGTTCCATCGACATAATATCGTTAAATAATAGAATAAAATAATATTCTCGTGAAGGAAAGTAAAATTAGAGGTCTCGTAATGTAGATTTAAAACACGTAAAGTAATCCTGACATAGGCAAAATTACTGGCAGGTTATTTCTCGTCCCGCCAAGTTCCTTAACTTTACTGATAGATGTCCCCCTTGTCGGTATTGGGTGATACAGCAGATGTCTCTACAAGACAACGTGTCGTGAGCCGTAGACATACAGGCAAAAACAATTCCATACGTTCTAGCTGCTGTTACCTGCCGTTAAGGTCATTTGCCTCGTGCACAGAACACAGCTGACGGCACGGAACAAAGTCGAAACTCTCACGCAACGCTTCACTTACATCACGATCAGGTGATATACCGGGAACGGGAATGCGTCCGCAGATTTGGTGGATCTCTTCGTCGCATTGTCTTGTTTTACAGTTGTCACTGCAGAGTGCCATTTAGCATTTCTTATTTACCGTCCCTTTTAAACTACAAAGCTTTCGATGTAGAATACATCCTTCCTCGCACCGGGAGGGATCCATGGTGAAGCGAAAATCGCTGAATTTCAAGTGCTTACTGTAACAACTCTATGAGTCAAAGTCGGATACTAATGTTATTGATAGATTGACCATGAATCAATGTAACTTGTATAACGCCCAATGACGCCATCTGTCCTCGCTATGGACATGAGGGAGTCGAAGTTACGCATAAAATTAGTCGTACCGCAAGGTATCTCTCAGTAATATCTCGGCATCGAGAACAGCTACAGACTTGTGCTACCACTCGTTTGATTTGCAATCTCGAATTCTGCAATATTATATTGATTAATCCCACGTGAACGTTTCTCAGCCAATGAACGAGCTCTTTGACGCTAAATTGAACAAGGAGAATGGAATTACACTGATAGTTAAAAGTATGCTGCTCAAAAATTAATAAACGATCGTTTATCCTCCTACGTGCATTTGTTTTATTTGTATCCATCTCTGTTTCGATGTATGAGCAATCAAGCAATTACGTGAAACTCACAGTCTCAAATGCAACAATAATTAATTACAATAATTGTATAGTTAATTACAATAAGTAAAAATGTTTATAATAAAATAAAACATGTTGAAAATTACAGGTAATCAATGATAAAAGAGTTCAAAGTAAAGTCTTGTTATAACCTCAAATGTTCAGTTGTTTTTGTTTCAAGAAACCTTTTATTCTTATCATCTCTGCTTACACTGGACTGTATTTCTGGATCTTATTATTATAACCTCGAATCTTTAGTTGTTCAGAATTAGAGTTGTTCGCATTGGGATTATCTTGCCGAATAAAATTCGTGGTAATAGTTATCCTCAGACAATTAAATTTCCCTTTTTAAACTCATGTTTGCTGTCATTAGACAATTATTTCTCGACCTCCGATCTCGAAATAATTACCATGACAACAAACATTCGTTAAGCTCTATTATATTTCCAGAAAACTGTCAGTATTCGTTGTATTATAGAAGATAACAAACACGACATACTCTGAGTGAAGGATAGTGAAAAATTTGATGTGAACTGGGACTAAGTTTGGAATTTCGCTTCATATGAGGACAAAATATTGCATGTCCTTCCTTAATTATTTCACCTATCATACTCTCCATTTGTAAACCGAAACAGAAATAAAACATTGAAACCAAAACAATTCTAGTTTCATTCCAAGTGCTGGTATATCCCTCATACAGCGCAGATTTATTGTTTTCATTTGCGTGCGGGAGGTTCGAAAGAAGCTCTTAAGACTAACATATGAGTTTTAATGCGTCTTACTTACCAATACAGGTCGCTCTACCAAAATAGACGTTGTCTGCGTTGTAGCGTCGTATCTCATGACATTTCCATTCAACATGTCAGTGTAGAGAAACTGCGTACCTGTACAACAAAGAGAACCGTTGTGCACTCCTTAAGAGTCATTACAGGAGCTGTGAAGTGGTTTTACACCCATTTGCAATGTACGATCGAAACAAAACACAAGTTCTCATGAAAGTACATCCACACGAAAGTTAATAAATTAGAGTTCTTCGCCTGTTGTATTAACATCAGTTACTTGACCATTTTAATTGTCTGTGCACTTACAAGTCATGTGTTACAAAGCACCTTTCTCGCTATACATGAACAAAACGATGTTGTTTGGGTAAAGGATGATAAGTCATAGTCATAAAAATGAGTTTTGATATAAATGAAAATTAAACTTCGTACTCTTATTACAAATAATTGTCTACACAAATAAAACACATGAAATGCAAGTATTAATTTGTTTTTACACACCCACTTGTAGAATTTAACTTGTGTGTTTGCCTGAGGAACATAACTCCATCTGCACAAAAATGACTTAACCCTCTTTTTACCCAAACACCATCGAATTTCGTATTGTCCTAGTGTGTTGAGTTTCTGGCTTTTTGTTTCAATGTGTAGGATTTGCATATCTGTTTCTGCATTGCTGTAGTTTTGATTGGAGTTTTTGATGAGTTCTACTTATGTTGAATTGTTTTGTGATTTATTTATGTTCCTTGTATCGTGTTGAATTGTTGCATGATTTAGTTATCACAGTCATAACCAAACCACACCAATTCAACCCACGCAGAACACATCACAAACTCCAACCACAACTACAACTGTATAGGGATATTAAAGAAATAGATTTCTCATTAATAAATAAATAAATTCCCAATAATAAAGAAATAAATTTCCCATTAGTAAAGAAATATATTCCCCAATAGTAAGAAATCGATTCTCCATTAATAAAGAAGTAGACTCTCCTAGTATTAAAGAAATAGATTATCAAATATTAAACAAATAATTCCCATTAATCAAGATACGGATTCCTCAGTGATAAAGAAATAGATTCCCCATTAATAAAGGAGTGGATTCTTCCAATATTAAAGAAATAGTTTCCGCAATAATAAAGAAGTAAATTTCCCAATAATCAAGAAATAGATTTTCCAATAATAAAGAAGTAGATTCTCAAATAATAAAGAAATAGATTCCTCAATAATAAAGAAATGAATTACCCATTAATAAAGAAGTAGACTCTCCAATAATAAAGAAGTATATTTCTCAATATTAAATAAATAAATTACCCAATATTAAGTAAGTAGATTCTCCAATAATAAAGAAATGTATTTCCCAATAATAAATAAATATATGTCCCAATAATAAAGAAGTAGATTCTCCAATAATAAAGAAGTATATTCCTCAATAATAAAGAAATAAATTATCCATTATTAAGTAAGTAGATTCTCCAATAATAAAGAAATGTATTTCCCAATAATAAATAAATATATGTCCCAATAATAAAGAAGTAGATTCTCCAATAATAAAGAAGTATATTCCCCAATAATAAAGAAATAAATTACCCATTAATAAGTAAGTAGATTCTCCATTAATAAAGAAATATATTTCCCAATAATAAAAAAAATATGTCTCAATAATAAAGAAGTAGATTCTCCAATAATAAAGAAGTATATTCCCCAATAATAAAGAAATAAATTACCCATTAATAAGTAAGTAGATTTTCCATTAATAAAGAAATATATTTCCCAATAATAAAAAAATATGTCTCAATAATAAAGAAGTAGATTCTCCAATAATAAAGAGGTATATTCCCCAATAATAAAGAAATAAATTACCCATTAATAAAGAAGTAGATTTTCCAATAATGAAGAAATAGCTTCCCCAATAATAAAGAAGTAAATTTCCCAATAATAAAGAAAGGTTTTTTCCAATACTAAAGAAGTAGATTCTCAAATAATAAAGAAATAGATTCCTTAATAAGAAATAAATTATTCATTAATAAAGAAGCAGATTCTCCAATAATAAAGAAATATATTCCCCAATAATAAAGAAATATATTTCCCAATAATAAAGAAATAGATTTTCCAATAATAAAGAAATATATTCCCCAATAATAAAGAAATATATTTCCCAATAATAAAGAAATAGATTTTCCAATAATAAAGAAAATATTCCCCAATAATAAAGAAATAAATTACCCATTAATAAAGAAGTAGATTCTACAATAATAAAGAAATATATTTCCCAATATTAAAGAAATAGATTCGCCTTCAATAACAAAGATATGGGTTCCCCAATAATAAAGAAATAGACTCCTCTCTGGTCAATGAAGAAATATGTACGAAGTAATGCAGCAATGGCTCAAGTCGCTGTGGCTAGCGGGTGTTGTCATCGGGTCTCACTCAGTGACAGACTGCAGACTGTAGGCAGTTGAAGTACCTGATATCCAAGTCCCTGAGAACCCAGCACTTCTAAGATCACCCGAGATGACCTCCTCGAGACCGAAGGCCCCACCTGCTCTCCTGACCGGTGGTCTGGCCTCGACCCCCAGCATCACGAGAACCACCACAGCCACCAACAGCTCAATCTGCGAGATCAGACAACGTGAAACACTTACTGGCACGCAACGAGGCATGCAACTGGTACTCCAGGCAAAGAACAAGTCACAATACTCAAATCATGTTCACAGTTCAACAGACAAAAGACTTGGTGAGTCGAAGATTCTCACCGGAGATCAGGTGCCGTTGAACTCAGACCTTGATGTAACATTTGATAGTTTCTATGCAGAACGGATTTTATCCTACTCCTTCTCATTCCAGCATTGATCTTTTTATGTCTGATATATCCATGTTTTCTGAATTTCTCTTCTATTCTACTCAGTTGACTGAGAAATAGGTGACCGATTTGGATGAGTTTCGTTAAAAGGTGTGCACATATTTGGTTGTGTGTACTGGGCTGCAAAATAAATGCCGAGTCGAAGTCGCTATCGATCTGAAATATTATCGTGTTACGAGGACTTTGCTTAGGAAACAATAGAAATAGAGATACATAGAAGGCTTTGCATATAAACTCTATTATTGCTCTGTTTTCATTACATCATTCAGCTTGTCCGTGTATATCTTCAACGAACTATAAACATTTCAATTAGATTCAATTCTCAGTTCTATATCTGTATTTATAATACAATTTTATATTTATATTTATAATAAAATAGATACATTTTAATATCCCTACAATATGAAAAGTAACTGGCCGTATATATCGATTGTAACAATGACAGCATCCATGGATAAATAAGGAAGGCTGTGGAATACCATATAAACTGCAGTTTCACTATTTTCTTTCAGTATTCTCATTAACGTTGTAAAATAAAAGTATATGAATAATTTAAAATCAATTCATAATAAATAATAATAACGTGAACATGTTATGAAAGTTATGTTATATATATTTTTTAAATAATCTCAGGAAAATAGCTTTCCACCTCGCCATGTTTGCTAAAGTCCTCGGAAAACGATATAATTTCGTATGGCATTTTTTTTGCAGCCCTGTGTACGTCTTCTGTCACCAAATCCAATCCATTTTCTGCGAAGAATATCTTGTTTTATGTTGAGTTCATTAATAAAACTGCTTTCATAACACAAAAGCTGACAAAATATATCAACAATGAAGGGGGAACGGAATTGAAATATCGGTAAAAATTTTATTCATTTATTTACTCATTTATTTATTTCAATACATTATTTTGTTTTCCCTCCTTAAAATGGTATATCACGTATAATTTTACTAAAATTGGATGCATTTTAAATTTTTCGATTTTCTGAAAAGGTTTATAAAAGTTCTTAATTTTAACGCTCAGTCCTCAAAAATTCACGAATTTTGGACAGAAAATTATATATACTTTTTTTTTTCATTTCAGCAGAAAGTCAAGCTATGTATTAATAAGCTGTAAAAGAATAAGTTGTCTAGCTTCTACAGCTTTCGAGAAAATGTTCTTCATTTAAGACATAAATTAACATTATCAGCTGGTTCAGATTCTGATTGGCATAAGTTACCTGTTTGAGGTTTTTCTGGGATTTTCCCTCAATTCATTAAGAGAAAATGCTGTCTAATTTTCGGCGCTAGACCCTGGACTCATTTCCCTGGCATTACCACTTATCTCATCCAGACGCAGTTGATAAAAGCGTCGTAAAATAACCCAATAAAAAACATTGGCAAGATAGGCAATTCCGTGTTCCCTAATATTGTTATCATAGCAACCATAACCATAATGCTTTTGTATGAAACAAATGAAGTAATATAAAAGAAATATAATCTTTTAGATTATATGGTGGCCGCGACAAAGCTCGAGGTGAATAAGATAGTTGACTAAATAGTCGTATGTCACGTGACAAGTCACGATCCAAAGCTACATAGTGCATATCAATCAAGTCCGTAGTAACTATAAAACGAAAATGCTTGCTTGATTGTTGACTTGTACACTAAACAAACATGGATGTCTCATCTGAACAATATTGGAGCTATGGAATCTGAAGATGCTTTGGAAGTAAAATGTAGATCAATATGTTAACCTCAAAAATTGGTACTCCGATATCTTCTTTATATTTTTTAAATATCGTAATATTTTAAGTCCTTATCTTTTCCACATGAGTCGTAATAAAACTGCATTAGGACACTGCCTTCTCAATTCAGTGTTGCACCGTGATGTCAAAGTTTTAAGAAAAATAGTCTATGAAGAAGGCCATGCATGATTCCAGCGTAAATATCCAAAGCTGTCTTGTATGTAGTTTACAAATCACCCAGTTGCTAGTCACTATATTGTGTAGTATAGACTTGAGTTTTGAGGCACGGCCTAAGACCATATCTCAAAGCTCAAGTCTATACTAGACGCTACTAACTAGGTCTAGCAACTAGCTAACTAGTGAACCACATACTAGAAGCTTCGGACATGCATTCTAGAATCACGGCCTTCATAGACAATTTTTCCTAAAACTTGGTGCAGCACTGAATTAAGAAGGCAGTGTGCTAATACAGTTTCATTACGAGTTATGTGGAAAAGATAAGGGCCTATAATATTAAAAAATGTAAAAGTATCGCTACTAACAATGTCAATGTTGAAAGTTAACATGTTGTTCCACATTACACTTCCAAAGCGTCTTCAGATTTCATAGCTCCAATTATTGAGATGAGACATCCATGTTTGTTTAGTGTCCAAGTCAACAATCAATCAAACATTTTCGTTTACTAGCGCTTACGAACTTCATTACTATGCATTAGGTAGCTTTGGATCATGACTTCTGACGTCATATCCAGCTATTTTGTCAACTATCTAGTTCACTTCGGCTATAAATGTAGCTTTGGGACACGGCCTAAAAATAAACTATAGGGTGTCATTTAAAAATGTTTGATGACGTCATAACTCGCACAACAACAGTTGCAACAATTTTTTTGTTTCCATAAAAATATTCCTTTCTAAATGCAATATCAGGTCTGTCTGAGTTTTTTGTCTAAAATCCAATCACTGATTTTTAATTGCAATTTTGCGTTACTTTATAAACACTTTGTATAAATTTCACTAAGGTAAAAAAAAACTGAATTCTTACGAAATACGAAAAGAGTGTAATGATAAGAAGATATGTGTCGTGCTCGAGACACTTCTTTATTTGATTATTGTCAAACGATATCTAAGGAACAACAACGATGACGACACCGGCTGCTAGTAAGATAGATGGCTTCCTACCCCGTTTAGAGAAGACAGAAGCACAGGGCTGGTCAGGTACTTACCTGTGCCTTCCCCGTGGTCGCCATGGCAGCTCGCAGGTCCGTAACGAAATGGCGCTTTCGATCTGGGCACCGCCCGTTAAGTACTCGAAGAAGGGACGGCGGACTTTGATCCCCTCAGATAAGATTGGCGTGATGTAACGAGGCAGCCTGTAATAAGGGTTGTTGGTGCGTTTTTTGATTCTGCAAAGTCAATTTTAGACAGGTTCCGAGAAGCCGTCGGATCAAGGCCAGAGCGTATCGTACTCCTTGCCGATACGACAATTCGTTTTCTCTTGGAAACCAAAATGCGAAATCTGCCGTCACGCCTGTTCCTTGAATGTATTAATAAGGCAGAGCGTTTCGTGCGGCGTCTTCCTTTTTAATTCTAGCTTCTCGGGTGACGGGCGGGTTGCATGACAGACGTGGACCTTGCTCTTCGCACACGTGTGCCGCCATTTCCTCGTGCCGGACCCTGCGATACGCATTGCTCAGCCATGAATCAGCTGATGGTTCATCACGGAACGAGCCTCGGCCATTGTTATTGTTGTTGTTTGTCTATACTTCCTACCTCCACTTCCACCTCCTCTTCCTTCAACCACTCTTGCTGTTTCTACTATACATATTCATTATCTTGTTCTCGTCTCCTCTTTCATTTCCTGCTCCCTGCATTCGTGCCTTCTTTCCATATCCCCGTTCCAGAGGCATCAGTTCAGTATTTGCTTGGGAAGAAGCAAGGTTTTATTTTAGGGAAGACCTTATAGATAAACACAATATAATATTTGTTACTCAGTCAAATGACAAATCAATGTAAAATAATGACATATATGGTCATTAAGTTTTATACAGAGTGTTTAAAAAATACGGGGCATAATTTCAGGTATGTATTTCCCACACGTAGACAATCAAAATAGTTCATTACAACATGTGTCCGGAAATGCTTCATTTCCGAGTTATGGCCTTCACAACATTGAAATTCACCGGAACGTTTTTCTTTCCGCAGGTCGTTGTCATTACAGAGGATGTTCAATATGCCCACCTCCTGCTTGAATACAGACCTCACATCGATGTCTCATTGACCTGCGAACACGATCCCAAACTCCAGGAGTATTGCGTATGTCCTCAGAACATGCCACAATTCGATTCCGAAGGGATTCCAAATCAGGCACCGGAGACGAATAAACCAATGATTTTAAATGGCCCCACAAGTAGAAATCGAGAGGGTTCAGATCAGGTGAGCATGGAGGCCAAGCAATTGGGCCACCTCTACCTATCCATCGATCAGGATCGTGTTCGCAGGTCAATGAGACATCGATGTGAGGTCTGTATTCAAGCAGGAGGTGGACATTTTGAACATCTTCTGTAATGGCAACGACCTGCGGAAAGAAAAACGTTCCGGTGAATTTCAATGTTGTGAAGGCCATAACTCGGAAATGAAGCATTTCCGGACACATGTTCTAATGAACTATTTTGATTGTCTGCATGTGGGAAATACATACCTGAAATTATGTCCCGTATTTTTGAAACACCCTGTATACATGAATTACAAATTGCAAACGTTTTCGTCCATTCAGGCATCTTCAGGCACAATTATACAATATCTCAATATCAAACTGTGTAGCCATTACATTGGTGGTAGATAAACTGTTTTAGATTAATGATGTACAAAACATCTCCATAATTAAAATGTAATATTACAGTTTGATATTGAGATATTGTATAATTGTGCCTGAAGATGCCTGAATGGGCGAAAACGTTTGCAATTTGTAATTCATGTATATAAAACTTAATGACCATATAATATAAGTCATTATTTTACATTGATTTGTCATTTGACTGAGTAACAAATATTATATTGTGTTTATCTATATTAATTGACAATCTGAATATTTCCATCATGCTTTCTAAGTTAAGACCTTATAGGATATATCGCATGTCATACTCCGTCCCTACTTCCTCTGAAATGAAATATTTTCCACACCGTAAACTGGGGTAAACTTGACCGCTGGGATAAACTTGACCAATAGAAAAATAAAACCATGATATTATCAGTTACATTGAATACATTTTTTAAGTTAAACATTTTTTCTACATTTCTTTAGTAATTTTCAATCACAAATATGATTCAATTTTGTGTGGCCAAATTTACCCCACTTTACAGTAAATATTTTGTTTTTTACACATTGGCCTAGTTTAATTTTTTGTACATCTTGATTACACAACTTTTAACACTGTATCACTTCGGAATATGTATGATAAGACTTTCTTGTGTTAAATATTAACGTACCTTGTTAACATGTTTCGACCTATTTTGGGTCATCTTCTGAACTGGTCGTTGTTGGTCTTGGCGCCTCTTGTTTCCTGTGAGGGTGCGTTCTTAGTGTAGAGTCAAAGAGTGTATGTGTTTTGAAATTGAGTTGTGTGGTGAGAATATCGTTGGGGTGTGTTTTCGTGTGTCTGTATATTTCATATTGTTCTAGTGTGTTGAGTTTCTGGATTTTTGGTTGGATGTGCAGTATTTCCATGTCTGTGTTGATGTCTCTGTAGGTGTGGTTGGCATTTGTGATGTGTTCTGCATATGTGGAGGTGTTTTGTAATTTCGTTATGGCTGTGATGTGTTCTTTGTACCGTGTTTGAAATGATCTGCCTGTCTCTCCTATGTAGAAGTTGTTGCAGGTGTTACATTTGAGTTTGTATACACCTGTGTGGTTGTATTTATTTGTTTGTGTTGTTTTTGTGTTGAGATGTTTTTGTAGAGTGTTATTTGTTCTGTATGCGATGTTATAATTTAATTTCTTGAATGAGGTTGCAATGTTATGTGTGTTTTTGGTTTCGTATGTTAGTGTGATGTATTTTTTGTGTTCCTGTGTTTGTGTTGTATTCTTCTGTTTTTTGTGGTTTTGTTTTGTCTTACGTATTATGTTGTCTATTATGTTGGGGTTGTATCCGTTTTCTTGTGCTATGTATTTGATTTAATTTTTATCTTATTCATACGGTACGTAATTTACATGAGCTTGCAGTTAATATGACGTAGATGCGAACAAATGAACGACACAATTTTACTCATAAAGGAATTTTAATTTCTATCCCTGAGGACCGGGTGGGGTATTTTGACATCCTATTGATTATTTTTTCAATTCAAAACATAGTAATATTTATTATGCAGATCTAGCTTCCATGTAAGACTCCCTGTGGAGCAGAGCTGAACAGTTTCAAGGAAAAAATTGTTCCGGGGCCGAGTATCGATCCCGGGACTTTTAGCTGAACGCACCAATGCTCTAACCTAAGTAGCTCAGTCGGTTAGAGAGTTGGTGCGTTCAACCAAAGGTCCCGAGATCGATACCCGGCCCCGGAACAATAGTAATATTTATTGTTTGGTTATGGCTCTCCTGCAATGTGTCACATGAAAGAAAGCTTCCTGTCTCCGATTTTCTTCATAAAATTAAACATTGGTGATCGGGGTGTCGAAATATACAAAATGATCTTCTAGAGAAAATTGCACCAAAAATTGAGGAATTTAACATTGTAAGATATAGAAAATTTGACACCTGCTTATGTACTTTCTTATTTTGTGTGACGTTTGTGCACTTTTCTCAGAAAGTGTTGTATCTAGAAGGCTAACATTACTATACAATATCAATGTGATAGCATTTTATACAGTACCTAGATTTAAAAAATTAATATTTTTCTATCTTCAGCAAAAATAAAAAAATAATGATTTCTAGTAATTCTTAATGCAGAAAATGTTATAAATGAAAAAAAAAAATTGCCAACCACTGAGTGGAATTTTAAATTATTTGGCCGGTTGTATATATAACGGTATATTACATATGTCCTGTAGTTTTACATTTGTATCTTTTATATCTTCTGAGAAAAGTGCACCCAAAATGGAGGAATTTAACATTGTAAGGTATGGAAGTAGGCCTACAGACTCCCCTTAATGTTCTAAGATTACTATATAAATATGCATTACAGTTATACTATAAACTTAAAGCATTAACAGTCTCAATAGTGATTTTTGTTTTATTGACCTGTAAGATCCTTTTAACGTCCACCTCTGCTTCGACATGTGGGCGTGAGGCCAGGAGCCGGTTGGTCGGTCTAGGCCCTTCACGGGCTGTAGCGCCACGGATTATTATTATTATTATTATTATTATTATTATTATTATTATTATTATTATTATTATTATTAATATTATTACTACTATTATTATTACTATTATTATTATTCTTACTATTATTATTATTACTGTTATTATTACTATTATTATTATTACTATTATTATCATTACTATTATTATTATTATTATTATTACTATTGTTATTATTACTATTATTATTACTATTATTATTATTATTATTATTATTATTATTATTATTATTATTATTATTATTATTATTATGAGCAGCATTTTGCTCCACCAGGTACTTCAGTTGATTCTAGGGTTAATGCCTCTTAATATTATTCTCTAACTCTCAATGCACAGTTCTAATAATCATCTTGAGATATTTTACCAAAATATTCGTGGTCTTAATACAAAAATTGATGAAATTTTTCAAAATGTAGTAAGTAATAATGATATCATTATCTGTCTTACTGAAACATGGTTATCTGAATCAGTATTAAATACAAACTTATTCCCTAACAATTATACTGTGTTTCGAGCAGACAGAACGTATGAGGACACCAATAAAAAAAGAGGTGGGGGTGTCCTAACAGCGATTAACAACCAGTTACCTTTTACCTGTCGGCGATATGATTTAGAAATTATTAATGAATGTGTTTGGATTGAAATTAAAATGGCTGATGGTATTAATTTATTAATTGGAAATCATTACTTCCCACCTGATTTCGGTCATAATCACTTAAAATCTTACCTCAGTTTTCTTGAAAAAAACCTTGATACTCATAATTTTAGAATAGTAATTATTGGTGATTTCAATTGTCCTGGTATGGATTGGTCAACTGGTTTTAATCTTAATGATATTCATTACTGCTCTAAAATCAAGTCCAGTGATTTATATTCCTCGTCTTGCCTTCTGGGATTAAACCAAATTAATTTTACTGTCTCAAATAAAAATCTACTTGATCTTGTATTTACTAATATTATTAATAGTACAGTAAAACTAGCCAATCATTCTCTAGTTTTGGAGGATTCTTATCATCCATCTATCTCCATTAATCTTGAAGTGTATTTGTCGCTACCTGATCACTGCCAATCTAGTACCTTCATAAATTATTCTCAAGGTGATTACTTGAAACTCTATTCCACTCTATACAATCATGATTGGAATTCCATATATCAAACTACTGATGTTAACGTTGCTGCTAACGCGTTATCCCAGATTATGAACAAAGCTATTTCTCTTGCTGTTCCTGTCACTTTCGTAAAAAAATCGCACTATCCTAAATGGTTTTCAAATACCTTGCGTATACTTATTAGGAAAAAGAACAAAGCACATAGAAATTTTAAGAAATTCAAAACTGATCACCATTATCAAATTTTTTCCAATTACAGAAAACAAGTTAAAGCTATGATTAAATCTGACAAATTTAAATGGTTACAATCCATTGATGAAAATTTGAAGAATGAACCTAAGAAATTTTGGAAATACGTAGAATCTTTTCGTAAATCCAATAATTATCCCACCGAATTATTAATAAATGGGATTCACATTACTGATCAGCAAGAAATTGCTAATGCATTTGCTAATCAATTCAAATCGATTCAAAAACAGCCTAATTCTAATCTCTGTTTGTTGGAGTATAATTCTACTGACTTCTTATCCTTACCTAAAATTACAGTTGAAGACGTTTCATTAGCCATAAAAAAGCTTAAACCTAATAAATCAAAGGGCACTGATGGCATTCCTAATTTTATTATTAAGGGATGTTCTAATATTCTAATACCCGTTTTAACCTTTATATTTAATTTAAGTTTATTAACCGGTACATACCCTATGCTTTGGAAAGAAGCATCCGTTATTCCTATCTTTAAGAATGGTAAAAAAAATGTTGTTTCCAATTATAGACCTATTTCAATATTAAACAATTTCTCAAAAATTTTTGAAAAAATAATCCACAAACATGTTTCATTTTATGTTAAGAATGAAATTAATTCAGCACAACACGGTTTTACTAAAGGTAAATCAACAACTACAAACTTAGTATCCTACCTTAATCTTGTTATGCCTGTTGTTGAAACCCAAGGTCAAATTGACTCAATTTATATCGACTTTAGCAAAGCGTTTGATGTTGTACCTCACAATATTCTGATAAATAAATTAAAAAACTTTGGTCTCTCTTCTAACTACGTGAGCTGGTTTGAAAACTATTTAACTAATAGACAATGTTGTGTTCGTCTTGGTGATTCTCTCTCGGACCCATTTAATTGTTTATGTGGAGTTCCCCAAGGATCTACATTGGGCCCTCTATTATTTTTATTATTTATTGATGACATATGTAAAAGAATAAGTTCAAACTACCTGTTATTTGCTGATGATCTCAAAATCTTTCGCTCAATAAATATTTTTGCCGATTGCCAAACTCTTCAAAATGATATTAACTCCATTGAACTTTGGTCTGACATTAATGGAATGAAAATTAATGAAACAAAAACTTTTGTCATTTCGTACTCTCGAAAAACTACTTCCATAAAATTTAATTATTCTCTTAATAACGCCTGTATTATTAGGAAAAATTCTATAAAAGATCTTGGTGTACTACTCGATTCTAAATTATACTTTCACGATCATGTTCAATATATTTATAATCATTCAATAAGAATGCTTGGTTTAATAAGGTCTATAACTTATTCTTTTTCTACTCCTGAGTCACTATTAATTCTATACTTTACTTTGGTTCGCTCTAAACTTGAATATGCATCTGTAGCCTGGAATTCCATTACTTCAACCGATTCGGTTAAATTGGAAAATATTCAAAGAAAATTTATTTCCTTATGTGCTTTTCGATATATACCCAATTCCACTGCTTTAACTATGAGATTACCTGCAAATATTTTAACTGTTGTAGCCTTTATGCTAGACGTCTAAATCTTGATTATCAATTTTTTTGCAAAGTTATCAAGGGTGATATTGATTGTGAGTCTATCATAAACAATATCAGCCTTCGTATTCCTACAAAAGGTTTAAGATTTCAAAAAAATTTTTATAACCGAAATTCAAAATCACTTTCTCCAGTCTGTAGATGCATAAAATATGCCAATTTGCATGGGCACAATTTAGATCCTTTTAAGGTTTAGTTTCGTTTTGATTATTAGTTTTTACTGTTTGTACACAATTGTATTCATGTATGTTTTTGTTATTTATGATATTATTTATTTTTGTTTTGCACCTTTGTATCTTCTGTTTGTGTATTGTGCTGAACTATAATTGGCCTCTGGCTGTTGTTCAGCACACAAATATTAATAATAAATAAATAAATAAATAAATAAATAAATTATTCAATCTGAAAGTTAGAATTTATAAAACAGTTATATTACCGGTTGTTCTGTATGGTTGTGAAACTTGGACTCTCACTCTGAGAGAGGAACAGAGATTAAGGGTGTTTGAGAATAAGGTGCTTAGGAAAATATTTGGGGCTAAGCGGGATGAAGTTACAGGAGAATGGAGAAAGTTACACAACACAGAACTACACGCATTGTATTATTCACCTAACATAATTAGGAACTTAAAATCCAGACGTTTGAGATGGGCAGGGCATGTAGCACGTATGGGCGAATCCAGAAATGCATATAGAGTGTTAGTTGGGAGACCGGAGGGAGAAAGACCTTTAGGGAGGCCGAGACTAGATGGGAGGATAATATTAAAATGGATTTGAGGGAGATGGGGTGTGATGATAGAGACTGGATTAATCTTGCACAGGATAGGGACCGATGGTGGGCTTATGTGAGGGCGGCAATGAACCTTTGTAAGTAAAGTAAGTAAGTAAGTATTATTATTATTATTATTATTATTATTATTATTATTATTATTATTATTATTATTATTATTATTATTATTATTATTATTATTTATTAAGATATCCTTTTAAAGGACACGAAAATAAATTGAGTAAGGTTCGAAGTTGTATATCTTAAATACTTTTAAATAAAATAAAATGTCTAGCGTAAGAAAATAAGCAAATGGTGTAAAAGATTAATGGGGTGCCAGAACGTACTTTTCTATACCCGGTGCTCAGAGGGTGAAGAAAATTATAGATAATTTTATTTACAATCACTAATGTAACAACAAAACATAACGCATTTATTTCATTTGAGCAAAAGCATTAGCTATACCCAAGCCGTTTTATATATACTTACTTACTTACTTACTTACTTACTTACTTACTTACTTACTTACTTACTTACTTACAAATGGCTTTTAAATAACCCGGAGGTTCATTGCCGCCCTCACATAAGCCCGCCATCGGTCCCTATCCTGAGCAAGATTAATCCAGTCTCTATCATCATATCCCACCTCCCTCAAATCCATTTTAATGTTATCTTCCCATCTAAGTCTCGGACTCCCCAAAGATCTTTTTCCCGCCGGCCTCCCATCTAACACTCTATATGCATTTCTGGATTCGCCCATACGTGCACTTGACAGTTGTTATTTGTGTTGGCAACCCTTCCATGATAAAATTGAAGAACGCTTTACGATAGCCTTCTGAACCAATCAGAACGTAAGATTTTCTAGGACCTGCTGCTGCTGTTGCTACTACTACGAGGAACGTTGGTGTGTTGTCAGTTTGCTGCATACTATGTTATATGGTGTTACTACCACATGTATAATTTGTGTTAGTATCATATAGTAATATACGTTACAAGAGCGGTATGTTTGTTTTCATGTTCTCTGAAATTAAAAAAGCTCAACTACGTTTCGCTTTTTCAATCTCTTCCTCGAATTTGAAAACAAACATACCGCTCGTGTATCGTACATTATTTTGTGCAAAGATCGTTTATTATATACCTGAAAGACGAATTTCTAATTAGTTGCAATGAAATCTCCATCTTGGTTTCTGTTTAATGACGGCAACTTCGGAAAAACCATATCTTTCTTCAACATTGTTGCTATAAAATGTTTTCTGTGTTTACTATACTCCAGCAGGCCGTGATATACGTCTGTCTTCCCCCCCCCCATCTATAAATGCGAACTTAAAACAAACGGTAAGGTTATGTAATGATTTATTTTTCATTTTAATATTTTAACAATATTATTTGTATAACATATTGCAGTAATAACATCGGCATCTGGAATATTGTTGATTTTTTCACGGCTTCCTTAATGTTACTTGTATCAGGAATGCAATAAGTTACGTGGAGTAGTAGACTTTACTTAATTTTTGCAAATATTTAAAAACAATAATTAACATTGCAATTTAGGTGAAATTGCAGTGGTAAGTTTCCAATTTATAATTATTACTATGTTAAACGTCTCTAAAAATAATATGTTAAAAGCCTAAAGCAGTAAAATGAATGTCGCGCTTAAGCGGTAAGAAGAGGGAAATTGTTATGTGTGTTACGTTGGGAATACTGAATGTGGTATTTCACACTTACCGCGTATTGGTTCTGTGCGGAAAATAAGCAAATACGCACGATCTCGCACAAAATAATTTGTAAGTTAACGAACTCACAGAGTGAGAATTCTTTGCATAAAGGCGTAGCATTAAGTAATCTGGCGTCAGAATTGGTGCGAAGGACTCGTTAACCGTTGTGTAGGGGAGAAGTGGGTACAGTAAGACAGGGAGAACAGTGGGACATTTTTTATTAGACGGTAAATTTTGATGTTGAGATGTTGATAACAGTGGAGTTGCATGTTGCATGAGTAAAGTAACAGTATTTTCATACTCGATTTTATTCTAGTTATAAAGGCGAGTGATGAAAAAATAATTCGTAATTTTTCATTCTAGAAGTAAAATTTTGGCTTGTGTTTAATGAATGTTATATTGGATATAAAATGAGATATAAATATGAATGTTTTGTTACCTAATACTATGGTATTTGAGATTATGTTTGGCAAAGTTTCGTCTTTCTTGTTTTAATTTTGAAGTGGTGGCGTCATTTTTTAACGAACTATGCGTAAAGGGAACAGTGAGACATTCCATTGAAGGGTACACTGAGACGTCTCACTGTTCCCATGTACCGATGATTTGCAAAAACAAACTTTATTTATATTACATTTACCAGTAACTAACATTAAAAATGAATATACTAGTAACCAATTTAGGAACTGTAGCTTAAAATAATGGATACATTACATTTTAATGGTTTCATAAATAAATAATTATTCACAAAATTTAAGAAAATGTTAAAAAAATAATAAAGAATTAAATTAAATTCTTGTAATTATAAGCTTTGTTGTCACCAAAAATTCATTTCATTTTTTCGCAAAAGTTTGAAATGTCATGGAAAATTCACTTTTCCAAATGTTCCAGATGTTTCAATGGTTTCGAAGTCAGACATCAAAATATTCTAAATAAGTCTACAGAACATGTCAAGATAAAGAGACAGCAAGCTTTCTTTTCTTTTTAAATAAATGTAAATCATTTCAATGTCCGTTAATAGACACTGTGGTGTCCCACTGTACCCTCCTGAATGGGAACAGTGAGACATTTGCATTTTTTTGACAAACACGTATTGTATATTATGTCCATTATCTATTAACATTTTTGTTTATGTATTATTATACTCCATGTTTTAATGTCTATTTCTATTGCACTTGATTTTAAAAATGCTTGAATTATCACTTATATACATATGTCTTAATATTTTGTGTCTCACTGTACCCACTACTCCCTTAATGGTCATTGTGACAACGTCGCATCCCTTGCTACCAATGTTACACAAAGCTGTCAGGCGCATAGCTACATCTTTTATTTCATAAGCGTTTATAAAAGTGGAATATTTTAATATTAAAGGTACAGTTGTCACATTTTTTCTGTAGTAGTACTAATTAGTTATTATTTTTAATCTTAAACTCTGATGACGCAGATGTCCGTTCTGTCTACTCCAGTTCCTCTTCCATCATCTTCTTTTCTTCTCCTTATTTCTACTCCATCATTCATTCTTTCCTTCTCATGTCACTCTTTTTTCTTTTCTTCCCTTTTCTTATTCGCTTTCCTATGTCTCCGTCTCCCCAGCTACCTCCTTCATTTTCTCTTTGAACACGACATCTGGAATATGGAAGAGAGAAACACAGTTCATGATGCGTAACTTAGAAGCCTGTAATAGAATTCATGGTGGCCATTTTGAGTACAATCTATAGAATTATGCATGGACTTTATACATAAAGATGTAAAAATAAAATTGTAGTAAGCAGACACGTATGAACTAAAAAAATATCTGTAATTTAAAAAATATATACAATATATTTTTATGCTCGACCATGCCGAAATGTAGTAATTATACACCTGGTAACAGTCCTTTAACGCATGTCATTAAAGAACACCTATTCATTAAAGTTCAGGTTTTCGATTATTCTCGGATATGCAATCTAAAGACAACTAGCAAAACGCCACGGAGGCTGGAAATCCAATACTGTCGCAGAAGGTTATGTTCTGTTACTATAATAATTAGCGTTAATTGTAAATAATATTCAAATAAATTCAATTTGTCATCTCGTTTTTCAATGTCGAATTCAATTTCAAGGTTATATCAAGTTTGTTTATCTTAACTCTCTAGATTATATCAAGGTCGTCGACATTCGCTGCCCGGAAAAAATCAATACTTTCGCGTCTGCGCACATCTCACAATTTACGAGATTGCACAAGGTCAGTTCGCTCTCCAGTCACATAAGAATAACATGAATACTTATGAATAATTTCAAATTAGAAATATGGCCGAGCATAAAAAGTCGTATGAAAATTATGAAACTCTCTTGCGTTCGTTTCATAAACATCCTCGCGTCTTAATTACTATCGTTATAGGTTTGTTGCATAATGTACTAATATGAACCTTTTTCTAGGTCTATCCAGGGACGCATCAAGAATGGTACGAACCCCGGCGAAAGTAGGTAATAATTGGGTCCCTTGAGTAAATAATAATAATAATAATAATAATAATAATAGTAATAGTAAGAACAATGGTAATACCTAACAATAACAGCATTTCTCTTTTATGTTGAACATAGGGACAAACTTCACTCACGATCTCACATTTATTAGCACTCTATCCTTAAACACTAGTCTTCTGGACTCAAAGAGAGGAGCTTTTGAGCACGCTGAGAGGCAAAATTGTAAATTGTTTCTTCAAAATCAATCTTTTTCAAATTTTCTCTTCAGACTTAAATTATTTAACCCTTTCTGACCTGATTTTTTTTTTCACAATTATGGGTGCAGAAAGCCATAGAGAAACAAAAAAAATCCTCTTTTTAATAATAGCTGGCCAAGAAACTACCGGGTGCTGCGCTCTTATCGGTAAAGAACGAAACTACTTCTGAGGATACCGAGCGGAATGATCAGGCAAATCATATGAGTCAGAGATTACAGAAATGTTAGTGATTCCAAATATACTCATTCGAGCGGAAAGGGTTAAGTGTCGTTGTGCCATGCGATTTCTTATTAAAATACATAATTTTATTAATTTTAGCTTGGAGAATGAACGCTTCCCAGATGCATTGCTCACTAACAATGTCAGAAAAATTCTAATGGCAATAATTTCCAGCTCTAAAATCTATATATATAATTTGAACTGGTAATGGAAATTACGGGAAAACGGCTGAACGGATTTTAATGAGTGACCCCTCATTTTCATGCCTGGCATCCAGAGTTTTTCGGAAAAGTAGTAGTTTTCAGTGAAATGTCAATTTTCCTACATAATTTTCCTATTTTCCAAAATCCATCTGTTGTCAGTTTTGAGAACTAATTTTATTGAATCACGGCCGATTTGATTGAATTTCAGAACAAAACACACACTACAATAAACAATAGGCATTACACGAAGGCCATGACCTGCAGGATTGCCGACATATTTAGAGCTCAATTCAATTTGTTATTAAAAACTGATTCTGCAGTGTATAATTTTCTGAGTACAGCTGTGTATTGGTTATTCAAACCTACGAAACCTGAGGTGGTTTGATGACATTATTACCATTAGAAATTAAATATTATTATAGTTAATATCATGGTGCGTCTATTTTTCATTAATTATACATAATATTGATGCTATATTGATGACATGAAAGTGAAACGTTTTGAGGTTATGTAAGTAAATGTAGAGAATATCTTAATTTAGATCTTTATTTCTATAATTTACTGAGTGGCAGCTATATATAACTACAAAACTTAAGTAAGATAATAATATTGTTATTAAAAATCAAATATTTTTATACTTATTAACCCAGTGGGGCTGGGTCTTATTCATATATTTAATGGCGGTGTAGTGTAGATATTGATATGTGTCATTGTCTTCAGTATTGGCTCGAGAGAGCGCAAAAATTACAGTTCCTAAGGAAAGATCAAAAGGTATTACTTACTGATAAAATAAGAGGCCAAAAAAATTTTGTAGTCTCCAGATCATTTCAGCAAGATCTCTTAGTAGGATAAAATGATTTTACGCTCTACATTTCAAGTTCTACATGCAGCAGCTATACGAAAATGCTATTGTTCGAAAGCTTAGCAAACCTGACTTTTTTTAACTTTTGCCTACAATCCACAATGACCTGAAATAGCTACTGCTATCGTCCTGACATTGATACTTGCGTTTTCGCGTTGAAACTCAAAAACTGAAGTTGGATAGGTTCAAGAAAAAGTATTTGGCCTAAAAAAATCCATTCAGAGGGAGTATGTTTCATTATTATGGAAGCAAATAACTATCAAAAAGACGAGTATTCTTCATTGAAAATAAATCTGAAAAATTTTTATTTGAACGTGTAACGAACTTAGTTTGCAGCAGCATTTGCTGCACAAGCCACTAGTTTCTTTCGTTGTCAGTAAAACTGAAATAATTAGTTTCGAAATTTTTTAATTGTATCTTCTCGTTCTTTAACTTACTTTCCCGTAGCACAACCACTTTGAAAACGTCTCATTACTGATGATAAGATATTAAGTTAACAGGGAAGAGTGTTAAAATAGAAAATAAAATTTAATAACTCAGTAGACTCACTGACACCATCACCTACGTTCTAAAATGGAATGAATACTGTCTGATGTTTTGTAGAAGAAACCATTTGATGGTTAAATTCCATTGTTGAGACAAATTTTAAATAACATTTAATTAAATATAATTGTATAATAATAGGCCTACTGCGACATATACAACAAAATAATAAGGTAATTTGATATTTTTGGTATAATATAACATATAAAAATAATTATTGAAACATAAATTATTTGAATGACTCTGTTGTGACAGCAATATTGTAATTGTAATGGTTGTAAATGGGAGAAAAAGAGCGTGCGAGAGAACTGAAAGATCGCAGACTTGCTAAGCCGCGTCGTTTAAGAATACGAGAACAGAGAATATGAGAAAGTATGAGACAGAGAGCGGTGAGAATGTGGTACAATATTCTAGAAGCAGGAAGGACAGGGAGGTACTAGTAACGAGCAATACCATTATTGTTCAGTGAATAAAATTTTGATCCAAATATTTATATTTGATTTTACTATATTTATTATTATTATTATTATTTATTATTATTATTATTATTATTATTATTATTATTATTATTATCTGTTGTATGGAACTCTATTACTTCCACTGACTCGGCTAAATTGGAGAATATTCAAAGAAAATTTATTTCCCTGTGTTCTTATAGATTTTTACCAAATTTCGATTATAACTATGAGACTAATTGCGAATATTTCAATTGCGGTAGTTTGTTCACCAGACGTCAGGATCTTGATTATTTATTTTTTTGTAAAGTCATTAAGGGTGATATTGATTGTGAATCTTTCATAAGCAATATCAGTCTTCGTATTCCTGCTAAGGGTTTAAGATTTCATAAATTGTTTTATAATAGGAATTCTAAATCTCTGTCTCCGGTCTGCAGATGTATTAAATATGCTAATTTGCATGGATTGAACTTGGATCCATTTAATGTGTAGTAATACTTTTCGAGTTTTATGTCAGTTTTATTATTTATGCCATTGTTAGATATGTATCATACTATTCTCGTCATTTGCATAACTTACAATATTAATTATATGATTCCTGTCTTCATTTATATGGTTTCATTAATTCATTTATAATACATTTTATTTAATTGCCATCATTTTAATTATCTCACTGAAC